>NW_026930026.1:55000-109033 GCF_032062105.1 Saccostrea cuccullata
GTTTCTGAAGGGGGGCAGCTTCCCTCTGCCTTATCAACTCCTCTAGTTTCTCTATCCTGCTCCGTAGGGCTGCGAGCTCCTCCACAGCAACATTTACTCTCCCGGGATCAGTCTGCTTCATGTTATGAGCAGAATCCAGCTTTCTCACTTCCCTTGACGGCTTAGACCTGTGACGCCGGGAGTGCTGATAGTATTGCATGCGCTCCACTGCTTCCTCCACTGTCCAGGGATGCCCATCAAGTGCGTAAAGGCCAGCATCTCTGTCCTCAACTCCATAGCACAGCCGAGGTATAGCATGAGTGTGCACATCAGGCACACTGGGGAAGGCTCGAGTCGCCAAGGTCAGGACTTTGTCGGCCCATTGATGAAGTGACTCTCCAGGATTCTGGCTGGCAGACTGGAAGTTTAGTTGATGAGTGAGATCGGGAGCAGAGGAGCCAAAACACTTTTCAAATCTTTGCAAGATCTCGCCCAGGCGGAGCTGGCTACTGGTTTCTAACAGCAGGGTATAATACTCGCTTGCTGCCCCTTCAAGGGAAAAACAGAACTGGTCATGCTGCTCCTCCTCAGTCCACAGCTGACTGCGAGACAACCTCACAAACTTATGCAAAAATGCCTTCCAGCTGGTCTTACCATCGTACCTAAGGTCCTTGTACCTGGGCTTTCTCCCAGCAGCTGCCCTACTAGTGTTCTGTGCAGGTGTATTAAAGCTGCTATCCTGGTGGGCCGGGACAGGCTGACTAGCATAGTGTCCCAGCTTGGCTGTATCATGCACATGTGCTATCCTCTCCCCCTCCCTTCCAAAATGGCAGGTTGGGGTATCCAGATAGGCAGGACTACAAGTCAATGACATGGGGACACTATGATGCTGTGATGCATTGGGCATAGTGATACCTAGGTGTGAGGTCTGAACATCCTCACCTCTGTACCATGGGGATTGGGTGTGATCGGGCAGTGGGGGTTGGGCATGTCCACCCCCAGTATTCACCAAGTCTTGGACTAAAATAGTGTGTGGCATTGAGGTCCGGGGTTGAAAATCATCCCCAGGAAGCGAGGACACACTAAAGTCCGCGGGTCTAGGCTGGGTTTGTACAGACAAAGGGTTCCAGGTGAGCCTTAAAGGGTCAACAGGCCTCAGATCATACACAGAAGTGAGCGGTGCAGGCCTCACAGGCTGTTGATTGGCAAACAGTGTATGTGGCGGAGGGGAGGGGTCAAGCGAGTGGGGTTTACCCTCACCAAAGCTTGGTCTAACTCCTATGTCCCCCAGGTTAGCTGTGTCTCCCACAAGGACAGGTTGGCTGCTAGCTGAGAGCACATGACCTACAGAATACTGGTGTTCTAAACCTAAACTCAAGGGAACCTCACTGTATTCATACCTAGGTGGGCTACAACACACAGTGCTGCCAGGTGAGCAACACCAACACAAGCTACCTAAAGAGGACTCCAGGGAATCACTGGTCATCATCCCTGGTGAGCTACATTGGGGCTGGGCAAACCTGAACTCTCTCCTTGACATACCATGTAACACACTATCCTCCCCACAGGGGATACCCGAATGCAGGCCGGGCCTAGGAGTAGAGGGACCCCCCAGGGGCAACCCCCCTCCCATGTGACCTGACATTGACTGAGCAAAAGGTGTGTGACGGGATGCAATATGTTCGCTCCCGTTATAAACATATGGTGAAAAAAAACCCTTCCACGGGAGAACCATACACACTGCACGGAACAGGAGGATTAAATCTGTCTGACTGCATGACACTATTGATAGCCGGGCCGCGGCGCGTGTCCAGGCCTAAAGCCGACACGGCCTCCTCTACAGACATATCCATAAAAGAATGTCACAAATAATCAAGTAAAATCACAGAAAATATTTACAAATCAATTCCAAAAGTCGATTCAAGAAAAATACATGAAAAATCAACATGTGCTCTCACGTACCTAGCAGCACCAAAAATGGCGGCTAAAACCGATGCCTAAAAATACCTAACTGACAGCAGCACGGGAATCTCCGGGCCCCGCGAATTGGGCGCCAGTAAAGTAACCGTCTAGGGGGTGTTCTTTACAAGTATTTATTAACGTACAGCAATATACACAAACACAAACACAGTGGGTTCTGGCCCGGGTGGACTTCCCGCTCCCCTGCTGTCCCAGACACGTCCAGTCTGCTCGGGATCCAGGTGTAGAAGAGAGAGAGTGCGACTATCCCGCCATCTGACGTAATACAGACAGTAAGTCGTACCACGGGACAGTCGCACAGATACTACAAAAGGTAACCTTTTGAACTTTGATACGAAGTGATGAAAAGTACTTGAAAATTAGTAAAATAGGTGAATTAAATGAAAATTTAAGATGTAAAAAATTATCCTCATTTTATTTGTGTGTTCTTTGCACAATATGTGTGTCAACGATACAATATACCAATAAACATCGCACGTTCTTTTTCCACATCATTTGAGATTAAAAATGAATATATCAAATGCTAATTATTTTTTCCTGTTATTAGAAAGGTCACATCGAAAGAAATTCCCTTAAAGATACGCAAATATCTATGTCTGAAAATGAGATTAACAAAAGTCTTACGTGTGAAAGTATTGATTCAAACAAAGCTATAAGCATAACAAATAAATATACTCCGGTGAACACCGGATTTGGTCTTATCAAAAAGGGTTTGCGTTTTGGAAATTTTAATATTTGTCATCTTGTACCAAAATTTGATGAACTGAAATTAATGTTACAAAATGAACGATCTATGGATGTACTGGGGCTTTGTGAGACTTTTTTACAGGACCATATTAGTGATTCGGATTTGAGTATAGATGGCTATGTACTAGAAAGAAAAGATAGACAAAATAAGACAGGCGGTGGAATAATAATTTATATCTCAAATGATTTATCCTATAAACGTCGAAAAGATTTAGAAATCAGTAACATTGAGACAATATGGTTAGAAATTAATTTAAAGAACACAAAACCCATATTTTATTGTTCTGCATACCGCCCACCATCTGCACCTTCCTGCTGGGTGGAGGATCTAGCGAGAGAGATAAATTGTGCCCCCTGCTGTGATGACCAAGAAATCATACTTACAGGTGATTTTAATGTAGATCTGCTTAAAGACCCCCCTCAATCTTGGACATCTGCTCTAGAAGAATTTGGACTTACTCAACTAATTACCATACCTACTAGAATTACTAACACCTCATGTACCCTAATTGATCATTTTTACACTACCCAACCTGATAACATCTGCGAAATTCAAGTACCACCCATAGCTATCTCTGACCATTACCCTGTTTGTGCAACCCGTAAATCTAACAGCATGCAGCGTAAGGGAAAACACACTGAAATTCAATACAGAGACTTTAAGAATTTTAATGAAGAAGACTTTCTCTCCGATTTACAAAGTGCCAATTTTAATGTTCTTACAAATTTGCAAAATCCTAATGATATATTGGAAAACTTCTACAGCATGTTTAATACCATTCTCAATAAGCATGCTAAGGTAAAAACTAAACGTGTAAAAACCGAGTCTCGCCCTAAATGGTTAACGCAAGAAATTAATGATGCTAGACATTTACGAGATTACTATCATCAACAAAAAGACTTTGATAATTTTCGACATTGGAGAAATAGAGTTACACTTTTGATTAATAATGCAAAATGTACTTATTACAAATCAGCAATTGAGGAGAGCTCTAATCCTAGAGAAATGTGGAGCTATCTCAATCATTTAGCTTCTAAGTCAAAAAATATTTCCCTCACTCTTATTAAAGAGAATGGATCAGAAATTGATGATTTACAACAAATCGTAAATGTTTTTAATGAGCACTTCACAAGAATTTCTGACAATCTATTAACAAAAAAACAAAACCATAGCTTTAATTCTCAAAAGTTAAAAGAATTCACGAAGTCCAAACTCAATGATGAAAATGTGTTTAGCCTACTTCCTATAAGTCAGGACGATGTATTAACTATGCTACGCTCACTTGACATTAATAAATCAGCAGGTGTAGATTTCATTGGTCCCCGTCTCTTAAAACTTTCTGCAAATGTAATTTTTAAACCCATAACTCATCTCATTAATACTAGCATTAGTAATGGCATCTTCCCTTCCCAACTGAAACATGCTAAAGTCACCCCCATTTATAAGAAGGGCGATAAAAGTGATCCCAGTAACTACCGCCCAATATCTATTTTACCAACTTTGTCAAAAATTTTTGAAAAGCATATTGCAAATCAAGTACGTGAATTTACAAGAGCCTTTGACCTCATTATGAGCTCACAGTCTGGTTTTAGGGAATTCCACTCTTGCCAAACAGCACTAACCAAATTCACTGATAACTGGTTGCATGCAATGGATCAAGGGAATTTAATTGGCATAGCTTTTCTAGATTTTAGTAAGGCGTTTGATTTAGTCAGTCATGATATCTTAATAGAAAAATTACGCCATTATAATTTTGATTCACTTGCAGTTAAGTGGTTTCAGTCTTATTTAAACGAAAGGACCCAAACTGTTAAAATTGGCACATGTTCTTCCGATATCTTACCTATCACAGCAGGGGTACCACAGGGGTCCATTTTAGGTCCACTTCTATTTTTATTGTATATAAATGATCTTCCTTTATGTGTAAATTACTCTAATATTGATATGTTTGCAGACGATGCAACTCTGCATTTACCTAACAGCAATGTACATACTATTGAAACACATTTGAATTCTGATTTATGTGAAATTGAAAACTGGTGTATACAGAATCAGATGATACTGAACACAGACAAATCAAAATGTATGCTTATGTGTACCCAACAAAAGAGATCACGATTAAATAACCCAGTACTTTATGCAAAAATTTCTGGCAAAAACTTGGAAAACGTTGAAGTTGAAAAACTCCTAGGTATTCAAATAGATCAATCTCTTCAGTATAATTGTCATGTTGATACAGTTTGTAAATCATTAAGATACAAGTTATTTACGCTCCGTAAAATTAAGAAATTTCTTTCATTAAGTACAAGAAAACTCTTCTATAATGCATACATTTTGCCTTCAATAAACTATTGTCTTACAGTCTGGGGTAATACGTCCAAATCTAACATCGAGAGAATCCATAAACTTCAAAAACGTGCTGCTAGAATTATTCTTGATGCAGCACCTGACCATCCATCTAAGCCTTTGTTTGAAAAACTAGGATGGTTAAATGTTTTTGAGTTAGTTACGCTTTATAAATGTATTTTATTGTATAAAAGTTTTTGTGGTATGAGCCCAGAATATATCCAGGATCTTTTTATTTTTCACAGTTCCGATTCCTACTCATTGCGTTCAGAATTGAATTATAATCTTCGATTACCAAAGCATCGAACAATCCTATTTACAAACTCTTTTCAATATTCAGGTGTACATTTATGGAATAATCTACCATTACATGTTAAATTATCACCATCTTTGCCTGTTTTTAGAACGAATTTGGAAAAAGTTATAATCAGCCAACGTCTGTAATTTTCATTATTATAGATGTCCTTGTTATTGTTATTACTACGTCTTTAAACTTTGTATATTGACTTATTTATTGTCCTATATCTCCATTAGTTTAATTTGTACATTACATCCGATTATGATTATATGAAGATATAAAATGAGCTTATCATTGTTCATGTACTGTGTATATATGTTTGAATGTACAATTTTATGTATATCGTTTGAATTGTAGAAGGCCCCGGGGAAGAATAGTACTTTGTACTAATCGGGTTACCTTCTTTAAATAAAGCATTATTATTATTATTATTATTATTATCAAAACTCAAGTATGTAGTATTTCAGTTTTGTGCGTTCTCTCGTTAAACTAACTTACAGTGGTAAATAAATATGCGTTCGTGTATTTAGTACGTGCATACATCGAAAGCGAAAGTAGAAATATTGGCCGATGATATATACACGACCGTCGTGCGCACTATATGGAAAGTCTATTTACATGACCTAATGACCTCTCAAAAGCTGACTTTGATTTGGAAAAAACAAGTGCTTGGAAAGATTTTTTAAGGTCACCTTTTGTTTCTTGAGCTATTGATAATTTATTAATGAATCTATCTACAGCCTGAATGACATGGAATTTACATAATTGAACATCTGCCCCTGGAATGACTTTTTTGACAGCAGCAATTTCTTTCATATCTTTATCTAATACAACAACTTTAACTTTTGCTAATTCATGAATTCTTGACATCTCTGTCATGACATCTGAGAGGGTGTTCTCAGTTTCATTCGTGATAAAGGCATATCCCACCGTTTGGCCACTCCCATTTCCATCTTCCACTAGTAGGGTAAATAAAGGCATCCTCAACCTGTTCGTGCAATAAGTGCAGTCAATCATCAGAGCCTCAGGAAACATGGCAAATGTCTGTTTCATATCCCCTGTTACTAGAAGGAGAAACTCCAATACTCCCTCATTGTTAGTTTGAACTGATATGACAGCATCAGGGTCATCTTCACCTGGAATTTATTAAGGAATAAAAGTACAATTTATATGAAATTTTGAAAAAAAGTATATTTAATTACATATTAAATTAAGGAGCACAAATTCTATTTATTCAGTTCTCCCTTATCTCAAATCAGGAATACATTTATCAATCAAGTTGAAATGAAATCACCCAGGATCAATAAATTAACATATAATTAAAAGACAGACAACATATCTAACAATTTATTTCCCTGTAAATTAACATCAGACAAAATGCTAATCCCCTTGGACTTATCATTTTCTCACTGGCACTGTCTATAAATTCTTTCATCATTACTGCATAGTGCATAATTTTCAAATGAAGGAGCATTACTGACATATCAAATAAGAATATTAAGTATTATGAAAAAGTATTTAAAACATGGAATAATGAATATACATTGTGATTCTTTAAAGGTACTTGGGTACAGATTTGAAGTTAATATTTTCTAGTATATAATATCACAAATTGCTAAGTGTTATTAATAAAATATATAAGTCATAATATTATAGAAAAAATATTAAGTTCAAAGCTGTTTCCAAGTACCTTAATTAATGACTTTATATACTTACATAGCTGGTGTAATTCATCCATCAATAGTTCTTCCTCAGACTTCTCCCCTGTTCTTTCTCTTTTGGCCTTTTGATGTATGTTGTGAAGATCCTTAAGGGGGATGTACAAGCCATATTGGATCTAGTCTAGTGTGAAATAAGAAATACCAAGAATGCGCTTAATACTCTACTAAACTAGCCCAAAGTTACTCAAAGTGCTAATGCACTAATTACATACTGTTAGAGACCAAAATTAGTAAATAATTATGTTTATTTTGTTTTAATTAGGAGGAAATTAATCATGTTAGAACTGCGCAGCTACAGCATTCACGAGATGAAAAATGCATTGAAAATGGTGTTAGTTTGATTCATTGATAATATGGCTACAACCATTTGTTTCGCTTTTTTCTTGTCATTATCCATAATTCTTGAAAATTTGATTTTTCATATGGGTGTCTTCTTGAGGCCATGTGTTTATTTCGTCCGCCATTCCTCTGTCACACAGAGTTCGAATAACATTGATTTTAGAATAAATGCGACCCAAATAACATCAAGACAAGAAATTACTAAGTTATAATCATTAGGTAACATTACTTACTACTTTTATTTGTTGCATCGCTTCGTCTGATTAATGAAAAAACGTGATTTTAACCCCACTCCAGCAAATCGGGAAAAACTGTTCTGTTTACAGCTCGAGTTTCCTCGTTAATATTATTACACTGAGCACGTGGTTGGCATGTGCATATATCTGCTTTGGATACATGCGTTTATTACCATGATTATATTTAATTTTTCATGGAACAAGTCTTGATAATTTGTTGGTTTCTTTAAAACTCAAGAAAAAAGATAAAAAATGTCCTAAACATATGTGTTTACGTCGGGTCTTCTTTCTGTGGCGATAGAAGTTATTTTGAAATGGGGCACTGCAAGGAGGATGCTTAGCATTTAATTTGAAAATGTTAAACAATATGCGGTGCATGAAAAACAAAGTGTAATTACATGTCTACATTCGAAAAGTTGGTACATATGTCTATTTTGTTTAGTAGTTAGATAGAAAAAATAGGCAGTTATAGGATTTTTTTCAGGCACCTCACATAAATAGCTTGATTGTTTGCAATGACCCACACATTGTATGGAGTAACGTTTGGACATAAAAACGTATCATGTCTCATTATGTTGATAACGTTGTAAGCTCTCGCTCATTGAACATACGAAGCTTGATAAAATGTATTGAGTTGTTTCTTTGAAATTTAGAAGCAAGCACAATGTTTGTAAAGAAAGGTCCATCGCAAAAAAATGAGAGGCTACCCCCCCCCCCTCGAAAATCCTTGTGTTCTTTTTTTCAAAATAGTGCCAAAGATTCAAAAATTTTGCATTACTAAGTATGTGATGGAACATGTACTAGCCTTATAAGACCATTTGTTATAAAAATATTTGGTTGCCCTCTCTCCCGATCTACTGCCTAGAAATGGCCCGACTCAATTTTATTTTACATCCAATTACACGATATTTTTTTTTCTTCCGTCAATAGAT
The DNA here is from genome assembly GCF_032062105.1 of Saccostrea cuccullata. Classification (NCBI taxonomy): domain Eukaryota; kingdom Metazoa; phylum Mollusca; class Bivalvia; order Ostreida; family Ostreidae; genus Saccostrea; species Saccostrea cuccullata. The sequence goes on from NW_026930026.1 coordinate 63,580, forward strand.
ATGTCTAAATTTTTAAAGAAAAAATTTCTCACCTATAAAATCTCCTAACCCACTCTGAATGATTTTATTCCTTTTCAAATGTTGCTCCGCTGTAATAAAAATTGTAAATGTTTATTTGACAGAGTAATGGGGGGGGGGGGTTGATCAAAAAGTAAACGTTATCTTAGGTATTTGATAGTTATATTATTGTTGAAATATTCAAGTATTTTTCAAAGTGTAAATTGGAGATCTTTGGTAGCATATTGCTTAATTAAAAACACACCCCTTTTCAAACTTGCTTTCACCGGGCAACATAACAAGTATCATATTCAACCATCTGCCTTCCTTCACTAAAACGATCAATCCAATCATTGATTAAATTATTAGGAAGTCATTTGTCTTAATAAACTATGAACAAATTCTTATACGCTACTTCAAAGGCATTTTTAAGATATACCATAAATATTTTAGTCGTTTGTTGAACGAGTTCCACTGAGACAACCATTTTTCGTCACAAGTACCTGCATAATGACGTCATTTTCACATTGTGAGCAAAACTTTATTCAGCATATGCTATTTATAGAACTTGTGTTTGCCCCAAATTTGTTTCTAATCTAAATTGTGGTTTTGTAGATAAAGAGATAGTTCGAGAACTTTTTGATCACCCCTCGTACTAGTAGGTACTAACACAAGGTCATTCATATCGATTTTATGTGTTTAATTTCTTTGCGTTTCATTGGTGATAATTAAACTTTTGATAGATATTATATTAAGTTATCTGTGGCAAACTTACAAACTCTTAATTTTTGACTTTGATGGTGCTCATTTTTCCTTACCTGGAATCAAAGAGTTTATATCAATACGTACACTATTTAACAACTGTTCGATAATAATACTAAATAAATTACTTCAAGCCACACTATAACACATTTCCTCTTTTAAAGGTGTTCATATTATTTGAAACATTTTGCAACTCCAATTCTCTTCTACGTTTAAAGATTGTTATGTCCCTCCATATTAAGAAGAGGTCTGGAAAACAAAATTCTGTGCTAAAAATAGACCACGTGCTGCTATCAATGAACTACTTTCATGGTTCTTTACACTCTTTTTGAAGACAACGATACCTTGTTTTGAACTTGAAATTATCATTTAAAAGTGCACAATTTAGGCATTTTCTCAACAAATGGTTGTAGAGAGAACATTAATGCACAGTTTGCGTATTTTTTTGGATTTTTTAAGGCTCTGCTGAATTCTGTAGATGCGCAGTTCTAAGGAGCATATCAAAAGCATTTTTCTGCAAAAGTATAGATTATATATGCACAACATGCATTCAGTTATGCATATTTATTGTATCTTTATCATAAAGACTTAAAATTTGATCAAAATATAATGTACTTTAGCCATTTGAAGAAATGTTTACATTTTGTTCTCACTGCACTAAAGGTGGCCGTACATCCCCCTTAAGAGTGATAATTTGATTCTGCTGTTTTTCCACATGCTCTTTAAGGTACTTGACTTTTACACCTAGCTGAAGCATTGTTTCTACTTCTTTTTTCTTCACCTCACTTAGCCGTCTTTGTTCTGGATAATGCTTAAAAGCATCTCTGAATGCAAAATTTAATATAATTTGTAAAATACATGTACCCATATTTTTAAAAAAGTTATTACGGATACACAAATATATAGATTTGATAAAAATCCTTAAAGATAATATTTGAGAGAAACTCACTTGCTAACTTCATGGTTGTGAGCAGTAATCAAATTCTGAACCACGAGCTTTGTTTTCTCCTTGTTGACAGAGAGGAAAAGTCTTGCCTTGCATTCTTGCTTGAAGGAACTGCAAATCAAAATCATATCCAGGTTGAACCATAAAATTGCCATTGTTCATTTACTTTGAGTACGTAGATTTATCACAGTCTTGAATATAACCATATAATTAAATTATGATACTACCGGTATTTGTTAAAAATGAAATGGGGAATTTATTTTAAATTTACATGTAATTAAATATTAAATCCGAATTTTACAAAAAAAAAAAAAAAAAAAAAAAATCAGAATCATTTTTTCAAAAAATGTTTCAAGGTAAATAGTCTCTTTAAATGTAAGGCATACAGTAACCTTATTAAAAAGTTGCATCAAGATTGCTGCACAAGGTTTTTTCGTTTTCTTATTTTTTTTGGGAGGGGGGCAGGTTCTATAAATTCTCATAACAATTTATAAAATATGTTTTCAACAGAAAGAAATAAATATGCATTTATATTGCAGTTAAGATCATAAAGAGGATTGGACACATCCGTCATTCCCTTGGGAATAATTAGTGGGCATGCATCCCGTTAAAGATTAATTAATGAGTTCAATGTAGGAAGGCTAGCTGTCTCGATTATTTATGTTAGAGCATCTCAGCTCTTATCTTTAGACAGAACTGCTTGTCATTTATAGCATATATTATTTGATGGCCAACTTTTTATTTTCAGATTTTAAATTATTTAGTATTAAATTATTAAGACTATTTTGATATTGTATAGGGTTTACTACTGGTATGCCATTTTTCTTCAATATTATTTTAACAAATTGAAAATATCAACAATAACAAAAATATGAAAGATGAAGTGTCATTTGTCAAAGTCCTACACATCCAGCTTCAAAATCTATGGTTGTTACATTTGTTAATATTAATGCCAACTTTAATACTAAAAGGTCAAATATTATTGGAATTAAAGGGAAAATTGTGGAAATCTTTGACATTACTTTCTTTTTGTGATTAAAAAAAATGAACAACATTTTGACTGGCGTATCATGCTGTGCCGGGTTTTATTTAAATAATGCATTTATTTCAAGATTATTTCAAGAAACTTCGTATACTTTTTCAGATATCAACAAAAATTTATTTTTGCAGTTTTACTTTTTGTGACTTCGTGTGTTATGCGTATATTGTTTGCATAAAAATAAGCATGAACAAATAATTTTAATTTACCAGTGACATATATACATACGGAAGTTGCATGTCTGCAGTGGCGGATTTAAGGAGGGGGGGAGGGGCACCCAACGCGCCCCCTTAAATTTTGTCAAAATAAGCGTAAATCACAGTTTCGGCTAGAAACTGTCTGCGTGGTAAAGTACGACAAAACAGTACTTAGTATGAAAAAAACATTTTACTTCTTGTATATATAGAGACAGGTATTTATGTATTTGGTGCCTAATTAAAAATAATAATGATGCTAGCGACGATGTAATGATGCATGGTGTAGATATAATGATCGAGATATATTAAAAGTTTCACAAATATTAGCCAAGATATATACTCAGTTTAACAATTTAATAGCAGGCACACAATATCAAGGAAAAAGGGGGGGGGGGGGCTGTATTTTTATAAATAAAAAAACCATGCAGTAACTGTCGAATCTAAACTATTTTATGCTTATATCTTTTTAAATTCAATCCGGTAATTATATTTACAAATGTTAAAATGATATTGTGGCTTAAGTTTCAATTCCATTTTTCTACATATCATAAAAGAAAATAATAACCAAATATCCTTTTTTTCCCCTACATTTTTCATTTTGATTCCCAATATTGTTTTTAAGCTGTTTGATCAATTAATGATTTAAACACCAGTATTATAAGAAATTCTTATTCCGCCTTGGTATACTTTTTTGCCTTCCCTTATATTTCATAGATAAGGAGAAATGCAGTTCTTTCACCCATATATGAATCGTATTAAATAAAATAAAACGCACATTAGTAATTAAAGAACTTATATTATTTCGTTTTTTATAAAAAAAAATTTTTACATAATAATTTATAATTGATATATACTACATCGATTTCTTATGAGCGGTGATCTCAACTTATTCCACACGCGGTCTTGTACGTTATTTTCATAAAACAATTGCAAACAAAAAACAGCATCATCCTACCTTTGATTTGGTCGTAACCCTCTTCCTGATCTTCTCGGGGTACCTCCATGTTTACATTTGTACAGCACGTTTCTAAACTTGAATTTTTGGTCAAAAGTTTTTGATTTAGAGGATAGTTTTTGGTTAGCACTTTGTACAGTTTTGCTGTGGCTTTTAACCCAGATCACATTCGTAGCTGTAGACCATTGTAGTAATTAGGTCTTTCCACCTTTCTGTGGAAAGACCTATTGATATTCTTCTGTTTATTATTAGGTCTTTCCACCTTTCTGTGGAAAGACCTCTTGAAATGCTTCTTCTTTTTATTTTATTTCTCCCCTTAGCTTTTGAGACCGTAAGACTTATCGAAAAACTTATTAGTTCATGATACTGGATATATAAAGTTATTCCGAAAAACGACCCCGTATGTTTTAACTTCAACCCCTTATGCAGTTATTGGCCCTTTCACCGTTAAGCTTGTTATCGCTACTCCTCAGAAACCGTAAACCGTAGAGATACGAAACCTTCACCATTGTCTTGATCTAATTTAGGAGACTTTTCAATCTATTCATTGCAAAAGATTTCTTTGACCCCTTCAATGAGTAATTGCCCCTGAAATTTTATAAATTTTACAAAAAATTAAAAATTTTCAAAACGAAAAGTCGTAGAGACACGAAACCAACTGCATAACATTCAATGACCCTTTGCCTTCAAATTCAATTCAAGGTCAAAGTTCAAGGTCATTCCAAATATGAGAAATAAATTTCTCTTAATAGCTCTTATGTCCTTAAACATATACTTTCTATCTTATGTCTTTAATATGTACTTTTGAAACTCTTTAGAAGATATAATTCTTGGCCCCTAAGATTGACCCTTTAAAAAGTTGTTGCCCCTTGTGCTAAAAACCCTTGTTATCGCTACTCCTCTGAAACTGTTAACCGTAAAGGTATGAAACCTTCACCAATGGCTTTGCCTAATTATGGGGACTCTTCAATCTATTCATTGCGAAAGTATTCGGTGACCCCTTCAATGAGTTATTGCCCCTGAAACTTTTTGAATATTACAAATAATTAAAAATTTTCAAAACGACAAGTCGTAGAGACATGGGACCAACTGCATAAGATTCATTGACCTTTGACCTTCAAATTCATGTAAAGGTCACAGGTCAAGGTCATTCCAAAAATGGAAAATTTAGCTCTTTTTATATCTCTTTTGTCTTTCAACATATACTTAATGTCTATGCATCATTAATATGTACTCTTAAAACTGTTTCAAAGATTTCACTCTTGTCCCCTAATTTTAATCCTTTTAAAAGTTATCGCCCCTTGTGTGAAAAACCTTGTTATCGCTACTTCTCCGAAACCGTAGACTGTAGAGACACCAAACCTTTACTAATATCTTAAGGGTATTTAGGTCTTACTTCACTGTACAAGTGCAAATATATCTGATGACCCCTTATATGAGTTATTACCCTTTAAGTTCTTTGTACTTACTATAAATCCTTATAACTTGAAAACTATAAGGCATAGAAGCATGGGGGCAACTGCATTGTGACCCTTGACATTTCACCTTGAATATTTTTTCAAGGTCAAAGGTCAAGGTCATTCATTTTTTTTTTTAATTTTCATTTTTTTTATGCTTCAAGAGAGTTCTGGTTTCTTTTTCATGGAATTTAATTTTTAGGAGTCATGTATAAAACAAATTTAAAATTCAAAGAAGGTGGAAAGACCTCTTATTGTTCTGTGAACAATGAGTCTCCTAGTTATTCTTTTTTATTTTTTTTTAGGTCTTTCCACCTTTCTGTGGAAAGACCTATTGATTTGCTTATGTTTATTATTATTCCTATTATTTTTCTTCCGCTGATTTTTTGTTTCGACATTTATCGAAAAAAAATTTTGTTCATCGTAAAGGTCATTAAAAGTTAGGATCAAATTTGACCCAACGCGTATGAACTCTGACCGCTTTCAAAGTTATTGCCCCTTTCGCAAGAAATGCTTGTTATCGCTCCTCCTTCGAAACCATAAACCGTACAAATATGAAACCTTCACTTAAGTCTTCGACTAATTGAGAGAATTCTGGAATCTATTCATTGCGAAAGTCTTCGGTGACTTCGTCAATGAGTTATTGCCCCTGAAAGTCTTTGAATTTTACAAATAATTAAAAATTTTCAAAACGAGAAGGTATAGAGACATGAGCCCAACTGCATAAGATTCATTGACCTTTGAGCTTAAAATTCATGTAAAGGTCAAAGGTCAAGGTCATTCCAAAACTTAGAAATTAAGCTCTTTTTATATCTTTTTTTGTCTTTTAACATATACAAACTGTCTTGACATCATTAATATGTACTTTTAAAGCTATTTTAAAGATTCAATTAGTATTGCGTAAGATTGACCCTATTAGAAGTTATAGCCCTTTGTGCGGAAAACCTTGTTATCGCTACTACTGCGAAACCATAAACCGTACAAATATGAAACCTTCACTAAAGTCTTCGACTAATTGAGAGGATTCTGGAATCTATTCATTGCGAAAGTATTCGGTGACTCCTTCAAAGAGTTATTGCCCCTGAAACTTTTTGAATTGTAGAAATAATTAATAATTTTCAAAACGAGAAGTGATAGAGACATGGGACCAAATGCATAAGATTCATTGAGCTTTGAACTTAAAATCGTGTAAAGGTCAAAGGTCAAGGTCATTCCAAAATTAAGAAATTGAGCTCTTTTTATATCTTTTTTGTCTTTTTACAAACTGGCTTAGCATCATTAATATGTACTCTTAAAACTATTTTAAAGATTTAATTTGTATTCCGTAAGATTGACTCTATTAAAAGTTATCGCCCTTTGTGCGGAAAACATTGTTATCGCTACTACTGCAAAACCATAAACCGTACAAATATGAAACCTTCACTAAAGTCTTCGACTAATTGAGAGGATTCTGGAATCTATTCATTGCAAAAGTCTTCGGTGACTTCTTCAATGAGTTATTGCCCCTGAAAGTCTTTGAATTTTACAAATAATTAAAAATTTTCAAAACGAGAAGGTATAGAGACATGAGCCCAACTGCATAAGATTCATTGACCTTTGAGCTTAAAATTCATGTAAAGGTCAAAGGTCAAGGTCATTCCGAAACTTAGAAATTTAGCTCTTTTTATAGCTCTTTTGTCTTTCAACATATGCTTAATGTCTATGCATCATTAATATGTACTTTTAAAACTGTTTCTTAGATTTCATTCTCGTCCCTTAAGATTGACCCTATCAAAAATTATTGCCCCTTGTACGAAAAAAATTTTAATTGCTATTGCTCCAAAACCGTAAACCGCAAAGACACAAAACCTTCTCTAATGTCTTATGGGACTTAAGGCAAAACTTTTATGTTCAAGTGCCAAAGGGTCTGGTGACTCCTTGAATGAGTTACTGCCCTTAAATGCTTTTGTGCTAATTATTAAACCTTGTAACTTTAAAACTATAAGTCATAGAGACATGGGGTGAATTGCAATGTGACCTTTGACCTTTGACCTTGAATATGATTTGAAGGTCAAAGGTCAAGCTCACCAAAAAAAATTCATTTTCAATTTTTTCTTCTTTTAAGCCATTCCTGGTTTCTTTTTTATGAAATTTAATTTTAAATAGATAAATATTAAATTAAATTGAAATTCAAAAGGTGGAAAGACCTCTTATTGTTCTGTGAACAATAAGTCTCCTAGTTTTTATTATTTTTCCGCCGCATGATTTTTTGTTTGAAGATTTATCGAAAAGATTTATAGTCCATAAGAATGTACTCCATAAAAGATTATTGCAGTTCACCCTGCGTAAATGAACCTTGATCGCTTTCGAAGTTATTGCCCCTTTTGAAAGAAATACTTGTTATTGCTACTCCTTCAAAACCGTAAACCGTAGAGGTATGAAACCTTCACCCATGGCTTTGCCAAATTATGGGGACTCGTCAATCTATTCAGTGCGAAAGCATTCGGTGACCCCTTCAATGAGTTATTGCCCCTGAAACTTTTTAAATTTAACAAAAAATTAAAAATTTTCAAAATAACAAGTCGTAGAGACAAGGGACCAACTGCATATGATTCATTGACCTTTGACCTTCAAATTCATGTAAAGGTCAAAGGTCAAGGTCATTCCAAAAATGAGAAATTTAGCTCTTTTTATATCTCTTTTGTCTTTCAACATATACTTAATGTCTATGCATCATTAATATGTACTCTTAAAACTGTTTCAAAGATTTCACTCTTGTCCCCTAATATTAACCCTTGAAAAAGTTATTGCCCCTTGTGCAGAAAACCTTGTTATCGCTACTCCTCCAAATCCGTAGACTGTAGAGACACCAAAACTTCACTAATGTCATAAGGGTCTTTAGGCCTAACTCACTGTATAAGTGCAAATGGATCTGATGACCCCTTATATGAGTTATTGCCCTTTAAGTTTTTTGTACTTACTATTAAACCTTATGACTTGAAAAGTATAAATCATAGAGGCATGGGGACAACTGCATTGTGACCCTTGACCTTTGACCTTGAATATTTTTTCAAGGTCAAAGGTCAAGGTCATTCATTTTTTTTTGTTAAATTTTCATTTTTTCTATGCTTTAAGGGAGTTTTGGTTTCTTTTGCTTGGAATTTAATTATTCTTTTTTATTAGGTCTTTCCACCTTTCTGTGGAAAGACCTATTGATATTCTTCTGTTTATTATTAGGTCTTTCCACCTTTCCGTGGAAAGACCTATTGGTATTCTTCTGTTTCTTATTATTCTTCTTATTTTTCCGCCGTGTGATTTTGAGTTTCAAGATATATCGAAGAGATTTATAGTCCATAAGAATGTACTCCAAAAAAGATTATTGCAGTTGACCCTGCGTAAATGAACCTTGACCGCTTTCGAAGTTATTGCCCCTTTCACAAAAAATGCTTGTTATCGCTACTTCTCCGAAACCATAAGCCGTAGAGATCTGAAACCTTTACTAAAGTCTTTGACTAATTGAGAGGACTCTTCATCTATTCAGTGCAAAAGTATTCGGTGACCCCTTCAATCAGTTATTGCCCCTGAAACTTTTTGAATTTTACAAATAATTAAAAATTTTTAAAACGACAAGTCGTAGAGACATAAGACTAACTGCATAAGATTTATTGACCTTTGACCTTAAAATTCATGTAAAGGTCAAAGGTCAAGGTCATTCCAAAAATGAGAAAATTAGCTCTTTTTGTATCACTTTTGTCTTTCAACATATACTTAATGTCTATACATCAGTGATATGCCCCTGAAACTTTTTGAATTTTAGAAATTATTGAAAATTTTCAAAACGAGAAGTGATAGAGACATTGGACCAACTGCATAGGATTCATTGAGCTTTGAACTTAAAATCATGTAAAGGTCAAAGGTCAAGGTCATTCCAAAATTGAGAAATTGAGCTCTTTTTATATCTTTTTTGTCTTTAAACATATACAAACTGGCTTAGCATCATTAATATGTACTCTTAAAACTATTTTAAAGATTCAATTTGTATTCCGTAAGATTGACTCTATTAAAAGTTATCGCCCTTTGTGCGGAAAACCTTGTTATCGCTACTACTGCGAAACCATAAACCGTACAAATATGAAACCTTCACTAAAGTCTTCGACTAATTGAGAGGATTCTGGAATCTATCATTGCGAAAGTATTCGGTGACTCCTTCAAAGAGTTATTGCCCCTGAAACTTTTTGAATTTTAGAAATTATTAAAAATTTTCAAAACGAGAAGTGATAGAGACATGGGACCAACTGCATAAGATTCATTGAGCTTTGAACTTAAAATCGTGTAAAGGTCAAAGGTCAAGGTCATTCCAAAATTAAGAAATTGAGCTCTTTTTATATCTTTTTTGTCTTTTTACAAACTGGCTTAGCATCATTAATATGTACTCTTAAAACTATTTTAAAGATTTAATTTGTATTCCGTAAGATTGACTCTATTAAAAGTTATCGCCCTTTGTGCGGAAAACATTGTTATCGCTACTACTGCAAAACCATAAACCGTACAAATATGAAACCTTCACTAAAGTCTTCGACTAATTGAGAGGATTCTGGAATCTATTCATTGCGAAAGTATTCCATGACTCCTTCAATGAGTTATTGCCCCTGAAACTTTTTGAATTTTAGAAATAATTAAAAATTTTCAAAACGAGAAGTGATAGAGACATGGGACCAACTGCATAAGATTCATTGAGCTTTGAACTTAAAATCGTGTAAAGGTCAAAGGTCAAGGTCATTCCAAAATTAAGAAATTGAGCTCTTTTTATATCTTTTTTGTCTTTTAACATATACAAACTGGCTTAGCATCATTAATATGTACTCTTAAAACTATTTTAAAGATTCAATTTGTATTCCGTAAAATTGACTGTATTAAAAGTTATCGCCCTGTGTGCGGAAAACCTTGTTATCGCTACTACTGCGAAACCATAAACCGTACAAATATGAAACCTTCACTAAAGTCTTCGACTAATTGAGAAGATTCTGGAATCTATTCATTGCAAAAGGATTCGGTGACTCCTTCAATGAGTTATTGCCCCTGAAACTTTTTGAATTTTAGAAATTATTAAAAATTTTCAAAACAAGAAGTGATAGAGACATGGGACCAACTGCATAAGATTCATTGAGCTTTGAACTTAAAATCGTGTAAAGGTCAAAGGTCAAGGTCATTCCAAAATTGAGAAATTGAGCTCTTTTTATATCTTTTTTGTCTTTTTACAAACTGGCTTAGCATCATTAATATGTACTCTTAAAACTATTTTAAAGATTCAATTTGTATTCCGTAAGATTGACTCTATTAAAAGTTATCGCCCTTTGTGCGGAAAACCTTGTTATCGCTACTACTGCGAAACCATAAACCGTACAAATATGAAACCTTCACTAAAGTCTTCGACTAATTGAGAGGATTCTGGAACCTATTCATTGCGAAAGTATTCGGTGACTCCTTCAATGAGTTATTGCCCCTGAAACTTTTTGAATTTTAGAAATTATTAAAAATTTTCAAAACAAGAAGTGATAGAGACATGGGACCAACTGCATAAGATTCATTGAGCTTTGAACTTAAAATCATGTAAAGGTCAAAGGTCAAGGTCATTCCAAAATTGAGAAATTGAGCTCTTTTTATATCTTTTTTGTCTTTTAACATATACAAACTGGCTTAGCATCATTAATATGTACTCTTAAAACTAATTTTAAGATTCAATTTGTTTTCCGTAAGATTGACTCTATTAAAAGTTATCGCCCTTTGTGCGGAAAACCTTGTTATCGCTACTACTGCGAAACCATAAACCGTACAAAAATGAAACCTTCACTAATGTCTTCGACTAATTGAGAGGATTCTGGAATCTATTCATTGCGAAAGTCTTCGGTGACTCCTTCAATGAGTTATTGTCCCTGAAACTTTTTGAATTATAGAAATAATTAAAAATTTTCAAAACGAGAAGTGATAGAGACATGGGACATGGAAACAAAAAAAAGAGGGGGGTGGGGGATGGGGGGGTGGAAAGACCTTCTAATTGTTCAGTGAACAATTAGTCTACTAGTTAGGGCTTTCCACCTTTCTGTGGAAAGACCTCTTGAAATGCTTATGTTTATTATTATTAGGTCTTTCCACCTTCCTGTGGAAAGACCTCTTGAAATGCTTATGTTTATTAGGTCTTTCCACCTTTCTGTGGAAAGACCTCTTGAAATGCTTATGTTTATTATTATTATTTTTCTTCCCGGACTTTTGAAACCGCAAGACTTATCGAAAAACTTTATAGTTCATGAAACTGGATATCAAAAGTTATTCTGAAAAACGACAGCCCTTGTTTGAACTTTGACCCCTTTCGAAGTTATTTCCCTTTACGCAAGAAATGCTTGTTATCGCTACTCCTCCGAAACCGTAGACCGTATAGACACCAAACCTTCACTAAAGTCTTCGACTAATTGAGAGGATTCTGGAATCTATTCATGGCGAAAGTATTCGGTGACTCCTTCAATGAGTTATTGCCCCTGAAACTTTTTGAATTTTAGAAATAATTAAAAATTTTCAAAACGAGAAGTGATAGAGACATGGGACCAACTGCATAAGATTCATTGAGCTTTGAACTTAAAATCATGTAAAGGTCAAAGGTCAAGGTCATTCCAAAATTGAGAAATTGAGCTCTTTTTATATCTTTTTTGTCTTTTAACATATACAAACTGGTTTAGCATCATTAATATGTACTCTTAAAACTATTTTAAAGATTCAATTTGTATTCCGTAAGATTGACTCTATTAAAAGTTATCGCCCTTTGTGCGGAAAACCTTGTTATCGCTACTACTGCGAAACCATAAACCGTACAAATATGAAACCTTCACTAAAGTCTTCGACTAATTGAGAGGATTCTGGAATCTATTCATTGCGAAAGTCTTCGGTGACTCCTTCAATGAGTTATTGTCCCTGAAACTTTTTGAATTTTAGAAATAATTAAAAATTTTCAAAACGAGAAGTGATAGAGACATGGGACATGGAAACAAAAAAAAGGGGGGTGGGGGGTGGTGGGGGTGGGTGGAAAGACCTTCTAATTGTTCAGTGAACAATTAGTCTACTAGTTCTTTTTTTTTTTTATTATTTTTCCGCCGCATGTTTTTTTGTTTGAAGATATATCGAAAAGATTTATAGTTCATAGGAATGTACTCTGTAAAAGATGTTTGCAGTTGACCCTGCGTAAATGAACCTTAACCGCTTTCGTAGTTATTGCCCCTTTCGCAAGAAATGCTTGTTATCGCTACTCCTCAGAAACCGTAAATCGCAGAGGTATGAAACCTTCATGAATGTCTTCGACCAATTTTGGGGACTCTTCAATCTATTCATTGCGAAAGTATTCGGTGACCCCTTCAATGAGTTATTGCCCCTGAAACTTTTTGAATTTCACAAATAATTAAAAATTTTCAAAACAAGAAGTCGTAGAGACATGGGACCACCTGCATAAGATTCATTGACCTTTGACCTTAAACTTCGTGTTAAGGTCAAAGGTCAAGGTCATTCCAAAAATGAGAAAATAAGCTCTTTTTGTATCTCTTTTGTCTTTTAATATATACTTAATGTCTATGCATCATTAATATGTACTCTTAAAACTGTTTCAAAGATTTCATTCTTGTCCCCTAAAATTAAACCTTTTAAAAGTTATTGCCCCTTGTGCGAAAAACCTTGTTATCGCTACTCCTCCGAAACTGTACACCCTAGAGACACCAAACCTTTACTAATGTCTTAAGGGTCTTTAGTCCTAACTTCATAATATAAGTGCAAAAGATTCTGATGACCCCTTATATGAGTTATTGCCCTTTAACTTCTTTATACTTACTATTAAACCTTGTATCTTGAAAACTATAAATGGTAGAAGCATGGGGTCAATTGCATTGTGACTCTTGACCTTTGATCTTGAATATTTTGTCAAGGTCAAAGGTCAAGGTCATTCCAAAAATGAGAAATTAAGCTCTTTTTATATATCTTTTGTCTTTTAACATATGCAATCAATCTTTGCATCATTAATATGTACTCTGCAATCTATTTCAAAGATTTCATTCTTGTTCCCCAAGATTGACCCTATCAAAAGTTATTGCCCCTTATGCGAAAAACATTGTTATCGCTACTACTTCAAAACCGTAGACCGTAGAGGCATGAAACCTTCACTAATGTCTTAGGGGTCTTTTGACACACCTTCATTGTATAAGTACTAAAGGATCGAATGACCCCTTATATGATTTATTGCCCTTTAACTTCTTTACACTTAATATCCAAACTTTTTACTTTAGTACACAATGTCGTAGAGGCATGGGGTCAATTGCATTGTGACCCTTGACCTTTGACCTTGAAGATCTGATCAAGGTCAAAGGTCAAGGTCATTTCACAAAAAAAAAATAATTTTCATTTTCTTGTCTTAAGCCATTTCCCTTAAAATTAAATTAGAGAGTGAAATATAAAACTAAAAAATTTAAAAAGGTGGAAAGACCTCTTATTGTTCTGTGAACAATAAGTCTCCTAGTTTGTCTTGAAACTCCTCAAATGAGTTGAATTCATCTCCCTCGTTCATCTTATCTAACTTAAAACATATCTAAAGTTTCCCGCTAAAACAACTCAAGATATTTAAGTTCAACGTAAAAAGTCTTGTTAATACTGCCACCCAAGGTAAACGTCACAAGAAAAAAAATTTAATCAGCCACCCGATATCAGCCGACAGCTTTGGAGAAGGACTAATATTCATTAATTATATTTCTTCTTTCATTGCGACTTTCTTTCATTTCTGGGGATATAGTTATTCTTCTTTGTAAGCAAAGTGATTGGATATTGACCTAGACTCCTCCCATTTACAACTGCATACAGATTCTGAGACTCAACTGAGATCTCTATACACCTGCATAATGATTTTATCATACTATGACAACCGTTGGAATTTAATTTCTTCTTCTTTCAACTTAGTTAATAAATAGTTGACATAATGTTTCACGGAATTACATACCAGGATAGAAGAAAGGAGGAAAATGCCAACAATAAAATTTATGAACTGATAAACTATGGGAGATGCAAAGGAACTGATATCCAGTTCAAAGACATTTTCCGTAGCATAACTGAACTTTCTTTTTGATTTATTGCATTTCTCAAAGAAAGAACTTTAATTGAATACGCAAGATTTAATTCATCATCATCATCATTTTTTATGAATAAAGATGTCAGCACCAGATAGAAATTCTGTATAAATTTCTAGTACATATAACTATATATACCATATACTCAGTATAGATCATATATATATAATGAAGAGAGGAAACTTTACGGTTCTCACAAAAAAATCACCTTCTTTCCACTAATCAAAAATACGTATAAAATAGTTATCCATGTGCAGATATAATTACGTTTATTTGGCGTCTGATTCATGCAGTTTCAGTGTAATTAAGGTAAATTAAGTAAAATTAATAAAATTTTGTTTCGTTCTTTTTTTAAGTAACATAAGGTCATAAAAAAGCAGGTTTGACAATTATTTTTTAAAAATTAAATTCAAATGCCTTTTGACAGACAATATACATGTATTGAGGTCATTTATATACAATAATATAAAGAGAGATTCTCGATTTTATTTCCTAATATAGTTAGGAAATAAATTTATTTTATTTAGGTTGTGCATCATTTGTTCGCAATATTTCCCAAATTATACAAGATATCCGCACCACTGGCACTGAGATGTTTGCATGAAATCAGTGCGTCAGGTCTTTTGTTCATGTTCTTTTTCAGAATCCATATCCTTAATTGATTAAAACAAATGGTTTAATTAATTCAACAAAGTTCAAAAGCCAATAACAAGTAAATGATTTCTGTCAACAAGTGACAATTACTAAATACAACGGATACATGTAACCAAGTAATATTGGGACGAAACGCCTCAGTGCGAACGGTCTGTGGGGACGAACCGTCTCGCACTTCAAACAAGGAAAGATAAATACAATTGTAACAGGAAAGGAGAAAATGCATGGCTGGACCGGGAATCGAACCCGGGACCCCTGTATCTCTAGTCAGGTGCTCTACCAACTGAGCTATCCAGGCCGATATCCACGGCCCTAACCATTACATTCCTCCCTCCTTAAAGGTCTTTGGCCCTCCAAAGACCAGGCTCATCCCTGGCAGGTCTTTCACCTGTCAATTCCAGGGCATGGCACGGCACCAAATCTGTAACAGGAAAGGAGAAAATGCATGGCTGGACCGGGAATCGAACCCGGGACCCCTGTATCTCTAGTCAGGTGCTCTACCAACTGAGCTATCCAGGCCGATATCCACGGCCCTAACCATTACACAATGCATGTTTGATGTTTTACACGACGGTCGTGTAAATAGTCATTGAAATTATATACACGACGGTCGTGCGAATAGTCATTGAAATTATATGCACGACGGTCGTGCGAATAGTCATTGAAATTATATGCACGACGGTCGTGCGAATAGTCATTGAAATTATATGCACGACGGTCGTGCGAATAGTCATTGAAATTATATGCACGACGGTCGTGTATATAGACGGTAGACAGACTACTCGGCCCAACGACACCTCGGCCCGTGCTGGTTGACACCTCGGCCCTGACAGGTCGGCTCAAAATCATTGACACCTCGGCCCATACCGAAGACTGCTCGGCCCGTTAGGAATAAAATTAAATTTAGTTTGTTTAAATTAGTTTAATTTTTTTTTTACTTTCTATGCCACGGTAATGTAATCACTATACGTATACTATAAATATAATTTCAATATTTCAGTATTTTCTAACATAACCACAGTACAACATCAAATTACAATCCGTTGATTGGGAGGTATATGTAATAGGTCTACACAGAAGTTTATGCCCTGGTTTTCAAGATTTATTGATTTAAATTGTTTATTTTATATATATATATATATATATATATATATATATATATATATATATATATATATATATATATATATATATATATATATATATATATATATATATATATATATATATTTTACTGCTTAATTTTAAAAACTCATAGGCCTATTTTTTTTCAAATCAATTTAATAAAATATCAACAAGGGTTTCTTAAAGAAACTTTTCATTAACATGAGTAAGTCTCCCAATTATGGCTTCTCGTAATTAACTCCTCATAGTCACCACCCCATATGACACGCGCTCGAGACTCCAAAAGGATGTACCGCATCTTCTTGTTTGTTTAATGATTAGCACTTATGATCAAGTTACTAATGAATTGTCTTTCTTTAATTACCGTCAATTTGCCGTCTTGGAAGATTGCAAATGTATCAAATTAATTTTCTTTTGCATTTCATAGATATATTATAACAGCATAAATTATGAATATATTTAATTAAAATAATATATTTTTGTTTGGACCGAGGTGTCTTTTGTGTGAGCCGAGTTGTCTGCAAATTTGGGCCGAGCACCAATATTCCGTTGTCAAAGTAAACTTCTGTTCGATATTCTGCCGACTGTGCTTATCTTATGTAAGTATGAGCCAGAGTAGTGTTTTCGAGTGCAAGTACCATTCCCCCCTTCAATAATAGACCAGGACGACTACGAGTACGAGTTTAAAGAGGAAATTTCTTTTGAAATGACGGTTTTGAACAGTTGAATGTTCAGCTACATCTGATGAAAGTGATGATGACACTGATGATGAGTGTGATAACGAAATAAGCCACAATGACTGAAGTATACAGTGGCAACTTGAATGAGGAAGAAAAGGAGGAATTATTAACTAAGTAAGAGACATTTTGAACACATGAAGACACAGAGAAATCGATCATTACAGGGATCAGAGTGCTAAAGTGAAGTCAACATTTAGCCAATTCAGTCTAGAAAAAAAATCGAGAGGTAACACAACTACACGTATGAATAAAAATACATATTAAATTTTATATTTTCTGTTTAATAAGAAATCCATTTTTTTAATATATATTTGTTTGAACTTTAAAGGCTGGCAAAGTATAAGATGACCATGAAAATATTTCTGAGAAATGTACTTCATTGTATTAAGATTAAACTATGCATTAATATAATCAATTACCTGTAGATCTTTTTGATAAAGTCATTACCGAGTTGTTTTTGATTTAACTCATTTTTGTTTTTTATCCACCCACCTTGTACCTTGAAGACCAAGTTTATTACAATTTTCCTTATATGCACACCAGCTTGGGGCATTACCCTCACTATGCACAGCAAGTTGGGCCCTTGTTATTTTAAACATCAAGGAAATGTCAAATTGCTTTGGCATTTGCTCCGAGGGATCAGGTATATGTATATTTGGATTTATTTGATATAATTAATTAGTTGCTTATTTGAATTTATAATTTATTTCATTCAAATTTATTTATTATGCCCCCCTTCGAAGAAGGGAGGGCATATTGCTTTGCTGCTGTCTGTCGGTCCGTCGGTCTGTCGGTCCACTTAGTTTCCGTTCATTTTCTTCGCAACCGTTGCACATACTGAAATGAAATTTGGTATACAGATATATCACATAAATATCTAGGTCAAGTTTTGGTTTGGGTACGTTCCCGCCATTATTCACAGACTTATGCCCCTTGGACTTATAAAAATTCCAATTATTTGCAGTTTCCGTTCATTTTCTTCACAATCGTTGCACATACTGAGATGAAATTTTGTATACAGATTTATCAGATGAGTATCTAGATCAAATTTTGTTTTGCATACCATTGCACCATTTTTGACAGAGTTATTCCCCTTGAACTTAGAAAAAAATTCCAATTATTTGCTGTTTCCTTTCATTTTCTTTGCAGAGGTTGCACATACTAAAATGAAATTTGGTATACAGATCTTGGTCAAGTTCTGTTTTAGGTACATGTACAATTGCGCCATTTCTGACAGAGCTATGCCCTTTTCGACTTGGAAAAATTCCAGTTTGGGGGGAGGGGGGCATAAGTGTTTTACAAACATCTCTTGTTTATCATTTGTTTGTGACAAAACATTGATAAATAAATAAATACTATCATCCATATCCAAAATATACAGCTGTAATTCATTTGTAGGTACGCCCGATATTTCTTCTTGTCGATGAAGCTCAACACTCAAATAAAGGAGCAAACACAGTAACCAGTATGTTGCATCACCATGGTCTTGGAGAAGTATTGCAGTGGACAAAACAAGAACAACAAATTCATAAGGTAAATATTTCGAGAAAGGAAAAAGTAAAGTTTTGAAATTTTAGAAGGAAGAAAACCTAAATTAATTAAATATAAATATATTATATATTTTATTTCATATATAAATTAGAATAACAATTTAGTTTATCCCGCTTCAGATAAATTTGTAGAATGCTGATTGAATAAAGGCTGATCACATGATGCCTTGAAAATTTCCATGTTACATCACCGTCGAGGAGTTATATGAAAATTGGGCACGCCATTCCTTTCAAAGCGTTGTTATTGTAAATAAAAATTGCGGCTAAGAAAGGTTTTGCATAGGTAGTTTAGTTGAATTACTTGTTACCGTAAAGGTATTATGTTGATTTTTATTGGATTAAAACTTAATATTTTCATAAAGTGCATAAATATTTTTTTCATATTGAAAAAGGTCTTCAGCCGTATAAATTCATAACACAGTCAGTTAGTGACCTAATAAAGGGTGTGAAATTAAAATCTGTATTTGGGCATCCAAGATAAATTCGGTATTTCCGTGAATTCGCAATATCCGTGTTCATACTAAACAAGTTTTACTGTAATCAGAATTAACACATCATTACTCAACAGAGATCAATAAAAAAATTGTTTGCACAGAAGACTTATGAAAATGTACAAGTATTTGGACTTCACTTGTATTATTGAAGTGAATTATAGTATGTCTTTACATATGTACATTTTTCTTTCAAATATTTTAGGATGGACAAAGACAAAGACAATCCTGGTACTGTATTCCTGCCAGAGACTTTTTCAACGTCCTCAAAGCTTGTGCTACAGTGGATCCAAATGCTCTTCCTACTTCGATTCCTCCCAGGGGTCTAGATGCACACAGGCAAGCAGTGGTATCTGTATGAAGATGTGCTCCATATTGTTTGAACAAGGAAAGTTGCCCAAATCCAGTTGTCTAAAATCCCCTCATCAAGATAGAATCTCCTGATGACATTGACTTGGAAGTGCAGGAAATGCAAAATGACTGGACACAATAACTCAAATTGTAGACACTAGTTGTTAGATATTATCTTTCATGACCTTTCTACTTGTTAAAAATTATTGATATTTTAATTTGTTATTTGCCATTGTTGCCTGATACATGTAATTCATTGTTTTAATGTTGTTTTTTTTTTTCTTCAATATGGACCTATTAATTGATAAAAACATGTACTGTAAAAGCGCAAATATTCGTGGGGGATTAAATTTCGTTTATTTCATTGTTAACAAAATTCAACGAAATTAAATCCCACACGAAATTTTATCTGACTATATATTAAATAGGGTTAGTTTTAAAACAACAAAATTAAATGCACACGAAATTATTTTTGATGACAAAACAACGAAATTTTATGCCCACGAAAATCTGTGCTTCTACAGTATTTATTATGCATAACAAAGAATTTTACTCTTATTTCTTTATTTATATGATATCATTGAACAATCAAATGGTTAGAAATATGTCCTACATAGTATTTTTAGGTCCTATTGCTATCCGTTTTTGTCCATCGTCGTGTGTCGTGTGTTAACATTTGAACATTTTCAACTTTTTCTCTTAAACCACTGAACCAATTTCAACCAAATTTGGTATACAGCATCTATTGGTCAAGGGGAACAAAAATTGTGAATTTCGTGGTCCCCGCCCCCCTGGGGCTTGAGGGGTGGGGCTAAAACCACAAAAATTAGTGCAATCTTTAAAAATCTCTTTCTATACTCCTGGACATCAAGCAGGCAAACTGTTGGCATGAATGTAATAAGCATTGAGTCCTCTACCAAAATTGTGAAATTCGTGGCCCCAGGGTCAGGGGTTCTAATGCTAGGGAGGGGCTACATAGATTATATAGTGAAAATGCATGATTTCTTTGAACATTTTCTTTTCTGCTCCTGGGTATTAAGTAAACTAACTAAGTACATAGTTATGATGAGCAAGAGTGCCTCTTCCAAAATTGTGAATTATATGGCCCCAGGGTCAGGGGTTCTGATGTTGGGGCGGGGCTCTATTGGTTATATAAAGAAAATGCAGAAATTGTTTGAAAATCTTCTTCTCTGCTCCTGGGTGAACTCGTGATGAACTACATTGTACCTATATAGCTATGGTGAGCTAGGGCCATTCTTCCTGAATTGTGAATTTCAACGGCCCTAGGTCAGGGTACCATAGACGGAGGGGGGGGGGGCTCTACTTATATACTGGAAATGACTTTATTGATTGAAATCTTCTCTTTTGTATTAATCAAATATTTTTGATAAGCAAGGGTGGCTTTTCCAACATTGTGAAATGTGTGGACCAAGGGGCAGGGGTTCATGTGTGGTAGTGGCACTATACTGATCCTTGCTGAATGTTACTGATTAGTTGAAATGTATTTTTTTGTTCCCCTACTCTGTGTATGGGTATTAAGTAACCAAACTAAACATGCTAAGCGTATATTTATCATTAGCTATGGTGCCTCTTTCAAAATTTTGAATGCCATGATGTAACAGGGGTTGTAGATAAACAATAACACCTGCGGGTTCGTGTACACATTGGTTTTATTCAGAGAGTCATCATACAAGCAAATCATAGCCCTGAAAATACAATACATATTCAATCATGATATAAAAATAGTAATTTCACATTATAACAAATCATAAAACATCAATACATGGCATTTGAGGAATTCACAAGTTATTCCCCTTGAATCAGAGTTTTTATAAAATGCCATGAAGTATCTGATATTAAACATACATATAGAAAATAATTTCTCTTTGTTGACAGTATAATAAATAGAAATTATTATTAAGTATCACATTTACAATTCTCCGAATAAAATAGTAAACCTGTATTGCAAAAATATATAAATTGGTACTTATTTGTGGAATAAAGCTGACTCCTAGCTTCTTTAAATAAGATGCAGCAGAGTATAAGCAATAAATAAACAATTCTGGACTCTGCAAAATAAATTTTATCTCTCACTCCAAAAATCTCTCATTCAGTTTATTAATTTCAGAAATCAGAAATTATGAATATGAAAGTATTTGATTTTAAGTTATGTATTTTAAAAAGTAAATTATATGATACTTTCAGTTTCTTTGAAACAGTCAGTCAAATTTCATAAATTAAAGATCATTTGCAATAGCATGTAAACTCATGCATAGTCGCTGAAAAAGTGTCTTTGTCTGTTGTCCAGAATTTGGAGGTAAAAGTCTTGACCAATAGGATTTAAGGAAATTGAATTCTACTCAGGTAGTTTATTACAGGTGTAGAAATAGAAAAGGAGTGGATCTAAATATTTAGCTGATTATTTATTTTATTTCATTTAGGTTGTTTTATTAAGTTATTTAAAAAGTATTTTATTTGATTAATTATTTAAGTGAAAGGTTCCAATATTTGAGTTTAAATTATTTGTTTTGGTCAATATTGATTGACACAGAGTAAAAAAATCAGTTGTGACTAATTCATAAATGTATAATTATTAAATTATACATTTGAATATCATAATATTTAAAATAGTATAAAACTATCACTATTACAATGACATCTAGTTTAGAACATGAACCAAAGTCAATTGTTGTAAAGTTGTTGCATGATGCTCATGTGACCTATAAGGCCCATGGGCCTCTTGTTTCCCACAGTGGGGGACACCGATTCTCTGCATTAGATAATTATTAAAAGGCTCAAAAGAACAAAACAGGAGGTTATTTATACATTTATGATTTTATACTTTATAGATAGACGAAGATGCTGCCCGAGGCATGACGGATTCAGATTTAGCGGAATACCTCCCCAAGAAAGGAGATCGATTTGCCTTAAAAGACTTTCTTACACAAACATTCAATAAATCAAGAACAAGAAAATCCAGTCTGATGGATCGATTAAGAGATCGACTACGAAGTAGCAGAGCCAACTCTACAGAAACATGCACTGATGATCCAGATGATCCAGAATCCACCACCGAAAAGAAAATTCCAAGTTAAGTGCACAGAAAGATGTACATAGAGTTCACCTCGGCTGGTATCATTTCGATGAAAAGAAAAATCTTTACCAACATGTAAGACGAAGGGAGGGGGAGGGAAAAGAACATTGATGTTAAACAAAAACATGAACAAAGAAGCCATTATAAAAGAATGCTTAGATCTTTTTTTCCCCAATGGAGAGAGTCAGCATGGAGAGCTGAAGAACATGGAAGTTGAATTGACCGATTTCCAGCTTAAACCTTTAGAGGACAAAGAAACCACATTGGGTGACATAATAGACAAGGCAAAACTGCAATTTATTCATTTTTACCTGCGCACAAGACTCAAAAAGCCAATCGCAGATGAGAGTGATGATGATGAAAAGCAGAAAAAGGAAGGATGCCAACAGAAATTGAATACAAGTAGCACATTGCCAATGCCATGCAATCCTAGTGAGCAGTCTGACTTTTATTCTTTTTTTAAAAAAAAGCAAACAAACACCTAATGATATACATATACAGACTTTGAGCCATGCTTAATATTCAGCCTGAGAAAGTCATTTTTGCTCAAGTTCAAATTAATACTGAGACTATCTTTCTTTATTAAAACATTTGTACAACCTTCACAGTTATAAATATCAATAGGAGTCTATTTTTTCAAGCCATAAGGAGTAATGATACAACTTTCTTGTGAAAAAACTTTAGGTCTTTATACATATTGTCTAGAAACACAAGTCTTACCCGCTGACATATGGACGTACAGGTAGATGAAAATTAAAATTCCAAATTTCCTACATAAAGGGGGGACAATAAAAAAAAAATATGTATACTAAGAAACAGCCTACCTTCCTCTTATAACCACCCAGCCACATGACCAGCGAATTCATTTTCTGAATCACAGCACCTCTGCCTGTTCTGTTATGCATTATCAAGCTCAGTATGGTGCCTGCGAGTGGGACAAGGGATACAGTTGTGGATCCTCGCTTTTTAGACACACTGCTATAATACCGCTTTCTAGTTAGGGATGAGATGACAATATCCACCAGAGATGGGCACATGTTTTTCATTTGATCCATATATTGCTCCAAAGAAAATCCCATCACATTCTGAGAGAAAATATCATAAAAGTAATATAAAAAATTATCATAATATTTACTTTACCCAAAAAGTATCAATACTATTTAAAACACAGAAAAAAAAATCCCCATATTATCTGTATGCAAGAAAAAACACAAATTTTGTATAATCAATACAAATATGGAAATAAAAAATGTCAAGAATAATTGTTGGTTAACTTTAATATTTTTAAATCACTAGTTAAAGTTTACCTGTAATGAAATAGCTGGGACCTACACAGTTCCTTTGAACAGGTTATCACCTCATTCCGTATTGTGTCACATAACACAGATAATGCAGACTTCGTCGCAGGTTTACTATGAGTGAATAAACTTCTGAATCCACTCCTGTATTTTCCTTTTGACAAGGAAACCACTGCTCTTCCAATAGGGGTGCTATTAACTGTTACTGAAATCTGTTTGAGACCAAAACAAAAGAAAAAAAATTACAAATGGTATTCATTATGAAGTCAACTATATGATCTTTCTTATGTCTAGGACCTTTTTCAAATATCATGTACACATGTTTATATATGTATATATACAGATGAAGAGGTAGAATTTCATGGCTCAAGTACATTTAATCTGCTTTAACAGTTACTCTTAATTTTGTATCTGTCATTTTCATGCATTTTCTTTCTTAATTAAAATTACCGTCTCTGCAGAAGATTTATGGGGAACCTTCTGTGGTGAAAATAGCACCTTCTTTGGAGACACCACCTTTGGAGACACCCTCTGTCTCTTAATAACTTTCTTAGCTGACACAGGGGTGGAGATCTTTCTACTGACGTAAGTCCCTGGCACACTGACTTTCCGCAGCTTTTCCTCTGCCTCTGCGTAGGCCTGTTTCTTCTCAGGAAGAGATGATAAAAGGTTCGTGCATTGATAGCACAGGAATGCATTTCTTCCAGGACTTACGGCTACTTGAAAATGGTCTTTCAAGACACCAGCTACACTTTAAAGAGATAGGGTGAATGTTATCATAAACTAACACTCAAAAAGGGTTGATAACCATTAAACTTAATAAATGTAGGTAAATCAAGTTACGTAGCTAAATCTAATGGTTGTACCAGACCTGTTAATGTATTAAATGCATTCTGTACTTAATTCATTTGTAAAAACTCGCGTTTGTTTTTATCACTTGCGTTAAGTTTAAAATATCATTTGTGTGCATTTCACCATTGGAAATAATAGGTGAATAAAAACCGATTTTCATAGGTTTAAATCACAGGTACTTGTGGACAGGACCCCCCTCCCCCCGATATTCAACCCCAGGGCTCATTTTCTCAAAATTTATATTCATTATTTATTACACTTAATTATCATGTGTACAATATGAAAAAATCATCAAAACCCCAAAACAATCAATCTACACAAAAAAAAATACCCCACTATACATTATAAGCGAGAAAGGTATGCCACTCCAGTTTGTTTACGTTGTACCCCCACTAGTCTTTCTGGGTGAAAAAACAAGTATATATTTTATTTCAACCTAAAATGTTCACATCGTCTCTACATATATTTCTGTCAAAGTGCATGCTATTGGATTAACTCTGCATCTTGTAAGAATCCCACAATAACTGATTATCTCCTTCAACAGTTTTACAGCCAGAACGTTAAATTTTCCCTAGATAATCGCAATGGAAGTGCATAGAGAATGTTTCGCTTATTAGGATAATGTCCGAGAGAGTTTTGGACTGACGTAATAATCTCTCTCATGTTTTATCATACATTCTCTATGCACTTCCGTTGCATTTACTTAGGGAAATTTCAAACCGAAGTGGCATACCTTTCTCCCTTATAATGTATAGTGGGGTATTTTTTTTTTTTGGAGGGATTGTTTTGGGGTTTTGACAATTTTTTCATAGTGTACATATAATGAATAAGTATAATAAATATAATCTTTGGAAAAAATCAAGCCCCAGGGTTGAATATCGGGGGAATGGGGGGGGGGGTCCTGTCCACAAGCACATGCAGTTTAAACACTCAATGTACATGTAGATAAACGTCCGATTTTTCGGACTATATAATCACTAATATCAATCAATTTTCAATGAAAGTATCGTGCAGATGATTCAGAATCTTATATTTATATTACCTAACACCTTTTTTGGTTTTCGCATTATGGATGTTCTCTGAAAACCTTTCGTTTTCCTGGAGAACTCTTCTCCGCAACATTCACAACATTCATCCATGGCGCTCTTCCGTCACTGTAGGAATTCCCTCGACTTCCGGCGAGATTTGAGTCACGTGACTCGTTCGCTCAAATGACAGCGAAAATACGGTTGACTATATTTCATCTACTCTGTAATACAAATTTGATGTGATATTTTATTTAAAGTGAAATAAGTGAGTACAGCAATAATTGTTTTATTGATTTATTGTAAGTCAAACAGACAACTTGACTGTCAAGCATTTAAAACCGAGCCGATAACGCCGCCTCCAGTTGGAGGCGGCGATTTCCCAGTTTTCGTAATGGCGCCGGTTCTGACGTTTTCCTGGCATGTAAAATATAAAAATCGAAAAAAAGCCAGGAAAACGTCAGATTTTTCGGACTAAATCATGGTGTAATGGCTGAACAAAGCAAATCACGTAGTCAAGAAGAAAACCAGGTATGCAATACAAAATTAGTATTTGGTTCATTTCATCAAGGAGATGCAAGGTTTTCATCATTTTCTAGAGGAAGTCAGTGTACCTGCAATGCTCTTACTATGCTAATTAAAAGTTATGAAGGATTTTCATTCTCCACAGAGTTTATTGATCATACATTAATAGCAGGAGATCAGGTTTATGTGAATTTGGTCAAGAATTTGCAGCAAAGACAAATGTTTCTTAACAAGCTACTTACATTTGATGAGTTGCCAAGTAACTTAACTTTGGGAGAAAATCACCATGTCATTGAGAAATTTGAAACCATGTGGGGATAACTTGTCTCTGAAGAACAAAACAGTCAAGTGAAATCATTGCATCAAGCTTTAGCGGAGGCATTTCAGGTTTCCAGATATTTGTTGATAATGATCGGGGCAATTTGTTCTGGTATATACAAAGTGTCAGACGATGAATATTACTTTTTTGATTCTCATTCCCATGACCGTGATGGCATGTCTGCCTGTGATGGAAATTCAGTACTTGTGCAAAGCAAGAGT
Organism: Saccostrea cuccullata; assembly: GCF_032062105.1. NCBI lineage: Eukaryota > Metazoa > Mollusca > Bivalvia > Ostreida > Ostreidae > Saccostrea > Saccostrea cuccullata. The sequence goes on from NW_026930026.1 coordinate 90,306, forward strand.
ATTGATGATTTGGTCTCATATTTGTACAGGATGTATAACAGCATGCATATAGACTTTGCAATGCAGTTTGAAATCTTGCCAATCTCAATCAAGACTTTGCATCATAGTTTTCCAGAAAAAAGCCCATTGCAGAAAAGATTTTACAAAATGGATGATCATCTCTCATCTGTGACAAATTCAGATCAAAACCCATGCAAAAAAAGGTATATGAGAGAGTACATGAGGAGAAAAAGACAGAATGCACAATTTAAGCAAGTAGAAAGAAACAAACAAGCACATGCAATAAAGTTGAGAAGACAAAATGATGATATAAAAAGCAGAGAAACTGAAATTGCTACATTTGCAAGGAAATTAAAAAGACAGAATGCTGAAAAAAGAAAAAAAGAAAAGGAAAGAGATGCAGCTGCTAGAAAGTTAAAACGACAGAATGTAGAAATAAAAGAGAAAGAAAGGAAAATGAATACCGCTGGTAGAAAGTTAAAACGTCAAGATGAAGAAATTAAAGAGAAAGAAAGGAAAATGGATAACTTTGCAAGAAAATTAAAGCGACAAGATGTTGAAGTAAAAGAGAAAGAAAGGAAAATGGATAACTTTGTAAGAAAATTAAAGCGACAAGATGTTGAAATTAAAGAGAAAGAAAGGAAAATGGATAATTTTGCAAGAAAATTAAAGCGACAAGATGTTGAAATTAAAGAGAAAGAAAGGGAAAGGAATACTGCTGGTAGAAAGTTAAAGCGACAAGATGTTGAAATAAATGAGAAAGAAAGGAAAATGAATACTGCAGGTAGAAAGTTAAAGCGACAGAATGTAGAAATTAAAGAGAAAGAAAGGAAAATGAATACTGCAGGTAGAAAGTTAAAGCGACGGAATGTAGCAATTATAGAGAAAGAAAGGGAAAGGAATACTGCTGGTAGAAAGTTAAAACGTCAGCATGTTGAAGTGCAAGAAAAAGAAAAAGAGGGCAGTAGAATTTCAAAAAGAAAATGCAGAGAAAACCCAATTGTTCTTGAAAAGGAAAGGTTAATAAAGAAAGCTAAACGAAGTAATGTGTCATTTAGAGAAAATGAGAGATTGTTAAATAAGGAACAGAAACAGAAGCAAAGAGCAGATAAGGAATATTGTGAAAAAGTAAATGAACAAAAAAGAAGGAAAAGATTCGGAGTAGATATAGGGGATTGCATTCAAAATTTTCATGAACAGATTAAACATGGTCCAATTTTTGTATGCTCATGTTGTCAGCAAACATGGTTCAAGGAAAGTGTTTCTAAAGTGGAAAACCTCAAACTAGATAATAAGTTTAAAAGCAAGTTTCTTACAAGCACTGTCTCTGTTGAAAATATGGAATGGATTTGCAATACTTGCTGTTCATCAATAAGAGAAAACAAAATTCCGAAGTTGTCTGTCTTAAATGGTATGATGTGGCCACTTAAGCCAATGGAATTAGATTTGTTTCCTTTAGAAGAAAGGCTTGTATCTCTGAGAATACCTTTTATGCAAATAAGAGAGTTGCCAAGAGGTGGACAATATTCTGTTAGGGGAAATATTGTGAATGTTCCTGTTGATATTCAACCTACTGTAAATAGCCTACCAAGAAAATTAGATGAAAATGTCACAGTTCCTGTCAAACTAAAGAAAAAGTTGTCATATCAAAAATGTGATTATCATGAAAATGTACGACCAACAAAAGTACTGATGGCGTTGCACTGGCTTATGAACAATAGTGACTTTTACAAGAATGCAAATATCAATGTTGATGACAACTGGTTTCAAGAAATTACAACTTCAGCAAGTGAAATTGTTCAGAAATTCGTGAAAACAGAAACGAGAAGAGATCAAAATACTGATGATGATTATGAGACGGTTGATAATGATTTTGATGAATTCTGTGAAGTAGATGGAGTTGGTAGAGATGGTAATTGTGACACTCTGTTAGATGATGCTTCAAGAGACATGAATCAGATTTACACATTTGCTCCAGGTGAAGGACAACGCCCACTTAGTTTTTATCAAGATCAGACAGCTGAGTATTTATCATTTCCAACAATTTTTTGTGGAAAGGGAAGATTACAAGATGATGAAAGACAAGTACGTGTGTCCTATGCAGATATTGCTAAATGGGAATTAAGGAGTGTTGATAGACGTGCTGCCCAGTCTGTTCCAAATTTGTTTTTCAAGTTGAAAAAAATACAAATGAAGCAAGTTACAGACAAATGCAATCTGGCTCTTAGGAAATGCAAAACCAAAGGAAAATCCATGACAGCAAATGAAATGAAGAATCCCGAAAATGTGAATAATCTCGTTAGACATGATGAAGGTTTTTTTGTGTTCAGACAGTTGCGAAATTCACCTGCATATCTTGAGACTAGAAAAAAAAGATGTATTTGCTATGATAAGACAGCTAGGTCTACCAACATGGTTTATGTCATTGTCTGCTGCAGATACAAGATGGAATGATCAAATCAGAGCACTTGGAGTGTTAAATGATGGAAAAGAATATACTGATGAAGAAATCGACAGTATGACTTGGTTTGAAAAATCAAAGTTAGTACAAAAAGATCCAATCACTTGCTCCAGGTACTTTGATCATAGATTCCGTATGTTTATGAATTCAGTGTTGAGAAGTGATCACCATCCAATTGGAATTGTAAAAGACTTCTTCTACAGAACTGAATTTCAGCAAAGAGGATCACCTCATATTCATATGATTGTTTGGATAGAAAATGCACCAAAATATCATGAAAACAATGAACAGGAAATAGTGAATTATGTAGATAATTACCTGAAATGTGAAAAGAATGAAGAGGATGATTTGACTGACTTGCAAGTGCACAAACATTCACAGACTTGCGAAAAGAGAGGTAAAGCTGTATGTCGATTTGGTTTTCCCCTTCCTCCTCTTGAAGAGACTTTGATTTTGGAGCCACTAGAGTGTGATGTTGATAAGTACAAGAAAATGTATGATGATATTCAAAAACAGCTAAATGATATGAAAAATGGATGTGATTTGCCCTACAAGGAACTCCTGAGCACAGTACTGAAGATATCTGAGGAAGATTACATTAAATGCATTAGAAGTTCACTGAGAGGTCCAAAGATTTTTTTAAAAAGAAGTCCATGTGATATGAGGGTTAACTCATACAATAGTGTTGTTCTTGATGCTTGGAAAGCTAACATTGACATTCAGTATATTTTGGACCCATATGCGTGTGCAATGTATATTGTTTCTTATATAAGTAAATCACAGAGGGATGAGCGATTTACTTAACAGAGCAGCAAAGGAAGCTAGAGAAGGAAATCTTGACATAAAAAGACAGGTGCGTCATATTGGAAATCATTTTCTCAATAGTGTAGAAGTTGGAGCACAAGAAGCAGCATATTTAGTGTTACAAATGCCAATGACAAAAGCTTCAAGGGATGTTGTTTTTATCAACACAAGTCCATCAGATGATCGAGTAATTCTCATTAAAACAGATGCTGAATTAGAAAAGTTGACACCAAATTCTACAGATGTGGAATGCAGCAATGTAATTAAACGGTATGCAAAACGCCCAAAGCAGCTTGAAAACTGGTGCTTAGCCGATTACGTATCACAGCTAGATGTTGTATTTCCTAAAGATACTGAAAAAGAGTTCGCTGAAAATGAAGTGAATGATGATGATCAGGACAATCAGTCAGATGATGACAATTCAGATCTCGAATTTGGTGAAAGTGATACATTAGTTACACTGAGAAATGGCATAAAGATCAGACGACGTAAAATACCAAGGGTAATTAGATATGTCCGATTTAATATCAAAACTGATCCAGAAAATTACTATAGAGAAAAACTCATGTTGTTCATGCCCTGGAGAAATGAATCCACTGATTTAATATCAGGAATGGAGACATTTGAGAAGTCATTTCATCTGAAGAAGTCGTTTCTTACACACAAGGTCAAGGAATATGAATTCAATGCTGAACAGCTTGATGCAGCTTTGCAAATGGCAAATGAGGACTTTTCAGAAGCTTTTGATGAATTGGCACCAGATGTTCAGCAAAGAGAGGCAGAAGATGAAAATGAGGGATCTCTTGAATCTGAAAACTTTGTTCAGTTTAATCCTGAGAGGCCTATTGAACAGAGACAGTATGATATAGGATCTGACCTTGGCATTCCATCAACAAGACAAATAACTGATGAAAGTTCTGTTAGATTACCAGACAGTGAATACTTGAAACTTTTAGGAAGTCTAAATGTAAAGCAGCGGGAATTTTTCAATCATGTCCTGCACTGGGTAAAAACCAAGACAGAACCTATTTATTCATTTTTATCTGGAGGTGCTGGTGTTGGCAAATCTGTTTTGATAAGAGCACTTTATCAAGCTCTGCACAGATATCTGTATTCCACAGAAGGAGAAAATCCAGATGACATAAGAATACTTCTGTGTGCTTATACTGGCAAGGCGGCATACAACATTGGAGGAGCAACTATAGCATCTGCTTTACATCAAAAATATAATCAAAGTCAACAAAGCTTGCACTGTGATGAATTGAACACTTTTCGTACAAAGTACAAAAACCTAAAATTGATCATTATTGATGAGATATCAATGGTTGGAAATAGATCATTAGCTCTCATTGACAGTCGTCTACAACTTCTCACAGGCATCAAGAAACCATTTGGTGGTATAAGTATCATTGCTGTTGGTGATTTTTTCCAACTTAAACCTGTGATGGACCGTTGGATCTTTCAAGATTTAAATCATGATGCTCAAGCTCTTGCAAACAATCTCTGGAAGGATCATTTTTTTCATTTTTGAGTTGGATGAAATAATGCGCCAGAAAGACGATCTTGAGTTTGCTCATCTTCTAAATCGCCTTCGTTACAATATCATGACAGAAGAAGATATGAATGTAATACACAGATGCATGATAACAGAAACAAGTGACAATTATCCACATCATGCTCCTCATCTCTTTACAAGAATTCTAAAGTAGATGCATACAACAATCAGTTGATTGAAAAACTTGAAGGAGAAAAGGTTACAGTGAATTCAGTGGATACAGTTCTAAAGGATTATTCAAAAGAACTTAAGGAAAAGCTGCTGAGATCTCTATCTAAAGCAGATGATGTTAGCAAAACTGCTAATTTGATGCAAAAACTGATTCTTGCTATTGGGATGATCTATGATATCTCAGTCAATGTTGATGTATCTGATGGTCTAACAAATGGATCAACATGTAAGGTACAATTTATTGAAAGAAGAATAGAAGGAATATCAAGACCAAGCATCGTGTGGGTTAATTTTTTTGATGCTGCTATTGGAAAAATTACTCGCAAGAAATACAAACATTTGTATCATGATGGGATTAATGTGGACTGGACACCAATTTTTGAAGTTCAGAGGTCTTTTGTATTGAATTACAATACTTTTCAGAGAATTCAATTTCCGTTACGCCCAGCTGCAGGGAAAACAGTTCATAAAGCGCAAGGTTGCATTGTTGATGAAATTGTAATTGATTTGTCTCAGACTAGAGTGAGGAAAAATGCACATATTCACTATGTAGCACTTAGTCGAGTACGATCAGTGAATCATCTGCACATCCTAAACTTCAATGAGCAGGCATTGGCTATGGATGAACAAGTGGTAGAGGAAATGGAAAGAATGAAAAAAGATGTGCCGCTGCTACTTTGTTACGTCCCATTATACCAAGTTGATTTAAATTCTTTTACAATTGCTTTCAACAACTGTAGATCACTTCATAAACACTTCCAACAAATTCAAGATGAACCAAATATTGTTGCATCAGATGTAGTTGGATTCTCAGAAACAAGGTTAACTAATATTGATTTAGCTGAAAATTAACAACTGCAGGGATACACAGCAGTATTTAACCATGAGACTACAGATAATATGGACAGGCGCCCTTATCATGGAACAGCAGTTTATGTGAAAAATATCTACAACACAACCTGCATCTCAAAGCTAAACACTGGTTCCATGGAGTTCATCATGGTAAATATACATGTAAACCAAAGTAGAGATGTCCAAGTTGTAGTTATTTACAAATATCCATCTTGCTCTTTTGGGGAATTCAAACAGGATATGAATGTGCATTTAAAGCCTTTGATGGATGAACAGAAAGACTTCGTATTCATGGGAGATTTTAATTTTGATTTGTTTGCTGGGCATACAGACTTTCTAACTTTTATGGAGAGAGGCTTCAGTTGTAAACAAATTGTAAGTAAGACTACTCATGACACTGGTTCGAAACTTGACTTGATTTTTACAAACATATCACCATGTGAAACAGATGTGATTGAAGCATACTGGTCAGATCATAAAATGGTGTACTGTGCATTTGAGAAGACGTTGCATTAAATACAATGGGGCACGAAAGTAAAAAAGAGCAGAGGGAGATCCATAAATATGCCCCCTCCCTCATCCCTTTGCCCCATCTTAGTATACCCCTCAAAGTTTTAGGGGTATACTGGATTCAACATGTCCATCTGCCTGTGTCTTAATTTGTCAAAGAAGACGGTACGGTTTGAGCTTTATTGTGCCCTAAAAATTTATTGTTCTTAAAAAGTTATGAAATTGGCTTTTAGTTTAGATGAATATGATAAATCATCAAAGTATATGGCATTATGACCTGAAATATGAGTCATTAATTTGGCATATTTTTAAGTTAAATGCAGATTTGACTCGTTTTTCTGCTAATTTTCCCTTAGAAAAAGTGTCTGCCACCGTCGCCCGCTTTAATTTTTGGATATTTTGTGCAAACAGCTATGAAAAATCACATATTTAAAATATTTGTTTATGTTTTCTAAAAGAAAATTCCACTGAAAATTGATGTCTTCTGCAACTTTTTAAGAAAATACGGGAAAATGCACAAGTTAATGACGTAACAATTAGCATTTAGGAGGGCATATTAGAAATACCATTTGTATATTCTTACTACCGAGAATTCCTATGATTCAGAAAGAATGAATTTTAATTTCTTATATCACTTTCATATTTTAGAAAAATATAGGGCTTAATTTGTATTGAAACTGTACCTTCTTCTTAATTTTATTATGATATGCTGTCATGACCAGCAGCTAAAATGATTTAGATCAAGGTCACAAAGTTTTTATGTTTATGTTTTTGGTTTTGGGTGAATATAAGGTTATATATACTTTGGCAAATTAAGGTTCCTTATGAAAACGAGATCTGTCGTGATCTCATTGGATGTAATGATTGTACAAGATCATTCAGTAATATGACTAAGAAGTTAAGTATTCTTTGATCCAAAACATTTTAAAGCTTGAACAGTGGGTAATTGTGTTCTTGACTCAACAGAGATTAACATGACCTTCAGCTAATTACACGTCAGCAAAATTCAGGCCATCCCCTTGGCCATTTGCAATAATTGCATGTAGCTAGGTTGCAGAGATCGAAGTATGTCTTCTCTTATTCCCTTGTTGGGGTATTAGCCCTATTTGGACATTTTTTGAAACAACCCACTGTTTGAAAATTTGAATTTTGTACTTCTTTGTATTATATAACACTTCTGTTTTTAGATGAAGACATCTTCCTTTTAGATCTGACTGTTAAATTACATATTGAATTCTTATTGTATTTATGTACGAGGGTTGTCCCATAAAATCGTGGACAAAGCGCTTTTCTCAAAAAGTAATGGGCGCACTAAGCTGAAATTTTCAGTAAATGTTTATTCATCATATTTAAGTGTATCCTAATGTTTTTGATTATATATATGCAAAATATATATGTTTACTACGGCGCACGGTAAAAATAACAAGGTTATATTAGAGAATATACAAGTATTAAATCGTAATAAAAGTTTTAAATACACAAGATTAGGATGAAAATTGTTTAAATTAAATTCCTTGATCAATTCTGACGTCTTTTTGAAAATTTCAAGCATTTTGGTTAATTTTTGGCAGTTTCCCGAGCATTCGAAATTGGAAAGTGGTAAACACAATACATGAAAAATGGCGACGTTTGATGACGTTATGGCGCACCGGAGAACAGTTCAGTTAGATTATGATGTTGTTATGACACCTTAAGAGACTTTAAATGAATACTGAAGAAAGAAAATATGTAAAATATCACTAGATCTTTAAAATATAAATGAAATGGAAGTTTTCTTACAAAAGTTTTCTTGATCGAGTCCCCAAGTAGTGCAGAACATACGGATAGTCTGCCATTGTAATAGCATAAGCTGCTGTCACTGTCAAGACCGTTGATATGAGATTCTTTGTTAGTTGAATGATGGTGAGAATATTGTCCGCAACTTGCTAATAAATCTTTAGAAGATCGCATGAGTGTGCCGCATTAGTTCCTTAACTGGTTATAAACACTCACGTATGAAAATCAAAAAAAATTCTAGATTTAACTGGCGTTTATCAAACTTTACATTTAACAAACATGAAACGCGACGCTGTTTTAGACACCATGACGTCATCATCCGTGCGCCGTAGGGCGATACAGTACCTAGCATAAAATATCACAATTTGTTTATTCATGCATATATCTATTTGAAATTTGCTATGTATTTTCATATTATAAGTACTAAAGAGTAGTGAAAATTTCAGAATGCAGTGATGATTGTTTTTCAAACTAGACAACTTGCCCACGATTTTACGGGACAACCCTCGTACATGTATATATGTTTACTTTCTTAAGATTGTATTCGTGAAAATTAGATAATTTCATATTTTTTGCTGTGACTACAATTTGTGCTAAATTCTTAATGCACATTTAAATTAAAATGAAAGGTTGTCATATTCACGAATAATTGCATTTTTGATTTTATATCAGAAGAAAATTTGTAAAATTGTTAACATTTTTTTCAATCCACATGTATATGTGTAACAACTCTACTGAATGTCAAGTTTGTGAAATTGATTTTTTTTTTTTACTTTAATTTTTTTCACAAGTAATCATCTACATGTATATTCAAAATAATAGCGCATAATATCATTTTGTAGAATATTGTATTGAATATATCTTGTCTATTCTGTGTACAATTCAATGTACATGTGTATTACCATTTATAGAGTTCATGTATCTTACATGTACAAACAATAATTATGTTTCAGAAATTGAGAATCACCTGTCCCTTCATATGACATTTGGATTTAAATACCGACAACACAATTTTGTGTTGGGAACTCTTTTATCCTGATATTTTGTAATATTTCTTGAAGAACATTGAAGGACACTCTTTGATAGACTGCTGCAGTAATTGTGACTATAGAGCATTCCATTAACTGTGATTCGATCTGACTCTTCCAGCTAGCCTACTTTGTGTGATACTCATCTTCTCATAATTAATGCCGGATATATCATTGCAAAAATTAAATATGTGTCACCTTGGAAAATGTGGAAACCATTAAGTTGGATGTCTCCATTGACTGCATGCCTTTAATCTTTTGCTGAAATATTTTTTGCACGATTACTTTGGATTTGTGCTTGGTTGTTTAGTTTTCTTAATTTGATTATAAGTTAGAAAAACATGAATAGACTGCACATTACAAAATATTAAATATTTTCACTTAATAATAATAATTCTTATTTGTACTATGAATTTCTTTGTAAATTATGCTTCTTAAAAAAAACTTGTGTAAATAACATACAATGCTTACATTTTAAAAATGTCACTACATTGTCACAGTTGAATTTTATTTATGAAAACTCAGATTCCCTGATTCAAATGAATAAGACGTATCAGGTCATGTAGATTTTTGTGAACATCAGGTGCATTAAGATCAAATTTAATGTGTACAAAATCTATGATTTAAAGGTAAGTATGGAAAGAGGGGGTCAATGGCCAGCCCGTAAAGGGAGGTAAACCTACCTCTTTTAGAAGACAAAAAAAAATTACTGATGAATATAATTGCACATACAATACCTACATCTGTAATAAAAACTTAAGAGGAATAAAAGCGCTCCCTTAAATTGTTCAACAAGATTCTTTGAATCAGGGGTTCTGGTAATGCAATTATGTAAACATAAAGTACTATGCATATTTTATTTGGTAAAAGCTGAAAAATCTTTTTTCAATCACTTACACATAAACCTTTCCCGTTTTCGTTTTCGCTTTCATTGGGAAAGGTATGTATATTGTGGAATTGTATTTTTTAAAAAGGGATTTATATATTTATGACAAAAATGCATATTTTGACTGCATTTCAATTGTTTTTCCAATGCTTTATACAGTAATACTCTTTATTAAGATTAATTGTCATTTACAATCATTATGTTTTAAATTTAATTATACATCTACTGATTTAATGATGTTTTTGACTTAATTACTACCTGGTACTTCACATGTATGAGTAGTATAAACGGTCTAGATAGGGGAGGATTCTGATTGGCTGAGAGAAATCACGTGATCAATTCTGATTGGTGAAGGGGATAAATGGGTCAACTGAGTGGAGTTCTAACCCTAACCCCCTAACTAGCCCTAACTAACCCTAACCCCCTAACCCTATCACCCTTAGCCCTAACTAACCCTAACCCTAACCCCCTAACCCTAACCCCTAGCCCTAACTAACCCTAACCCTAACCTTAACTAACCCTAACCCCCTAACCCTAACTAACCCTTATCCCCTAACCCTAACCCTAACTAACCCTAACCCCCTAACTAACCCTAACCTATTCCCCTTAAATACTGGAGTTGTTTACACAGTGTTTTTTTTTTTTTACATTGGTACGTAGGTACTACGTTTTTTTTGTTTATGGACACAGGTAAATACTTGGCAGCGAGCCAAGTTTGTTTAGAGCCGTGTGCAAAAAATATGCTGACTACACAGGTAATACTTGGCAGCGATTCAAGTCAGAGGACCGTGTGCAAAAAATATGCTGACTACACAGGTAAATACTTGGCAGCGAGCCAAGTTTGTTTAGGGCCGTGTGCCAAAAAAAAATAAAAATATGCTTACCTGTGTATTGTGACGTCATCCACTGTATATAAATACGGTTTTCTCCGACTTTCGGGTCATTCTTCAGTCACAGCCATCACCTGATAGACATGGATTCTACTAGAGAAAAACAGGTACAGGCTCGACGAATATTGAAACGAAAAAGTACCGAGAGAGAAATAGATTTACCACCTAAACCCATTTCGGAGTATTATCACATGAGACTAGCTGAAAAAAGGACCTCTCCAAAATTTAAAGCGCATGAAAATAGATATGTCGTTCATTTCGATGAATTTCCAGAAGAAGAAGAAAACACAGCTTTCCTTCGGCGATTATTCAAAAACATGTTACAAGACTTCAAATCGAAAATGCAGTGTGATCCTAACGATTACCTCCGCCTGAACATAAGTCACGATTCTCTGGATTCAGACATTTCTTACCAGTTTATGCAATGTAAAGAATTAAACGAAGACGTCATTTTTAAAGAAATACAACGTGTGCAACAATCCAAAAAGGAGTTCAAAATCGGCGACGGCTCCACGGAATTCGATCTGTTACACATCGAGAATCCCCAGGGGAGTGGTGGAGACAGAACCAAACATCTACAACTGGATAAAGAAACTTTCAAGAAAAATAAACGAGCCATCGTTCGGATCTTCAATCCCCAGGATAAATTTTGTTTGGCTAGAGCCATCGTCGTCACTCGATTACACAGTCAGAAACCCGAACATCCAGACCCGGAATGGGAAAAACGTTGGCTCCGTATGCGGAAGGGAGATAAGGAATCCTTGGACCAGAAAAACGAAGCCATAGCCCTCATGGAACAGGGCGGATGTGATATCACTCAAGCTTGTGGAAATGCAGAGTGGATAAAATTACAACAGGTATTAGCTCCTCAGTATCGTCTGAAAATATTTCAGTTCAAATCTACTTCCACTAAACTCTGTTTAGAGCGCATCTTCAAAGGCTGGGGAGATGGAACTTGTTTGAACATTTTGTTAGACAACCGTCATTGCGATGCCATCATATCGATGGCCGGAGTAACGGGGAACCCCTACTACTGTGATCATTGCGACGTGGGGTACAGAACTGTCACAGAACATCGGTCCAAATGTCCTCATCGCTGTACCTATTGTTTAGGACCACACCCTCAATGTTCCGATGAAGGGATCAGAATTAAATGCCAGGAATGCCATGGAATGTTTAAGAACAAGACCTGCTACGAAAATCATTTAAAACCCCATAGTAAGAAGACCACCACTACTGTCTGCAATTTAATGGGGCTATGCGAGAAATGTCAGTCCTGGATACCTAAGAAATTATTTCCTCATCACAAATGCAGAGATCAGAAACAGTGTAAGATCTGTAAGAAAATCGTCGATGCCGATCATCGGTGCTACGTTCGACAGAAGCCCAAGAAGAAGAAGGGAAAAGGCACCTTAGAGTTTACCATTTATTTCGATTTCGAATGCACTCAGGAATCGGGCATTCACGTTCCTAATCTGTGTGTGGCACATCGCGTCTGTCAACATTGCGATGGTTTAGACATAGACCAACCTTGTCCTCATTGTCAACACATGGGACCCCGTCAGCACCTATTTCAAGGCCCAGACACCTTAAAGAAGTTCATGGACTGGTTATTTCAACCCACTACAGGTACTAAGAATTCCACTTTAGTACACGACGGGGCCATCGTCATCGCCCATAACTTCAAAGGATACGACGGACAATTCATTTTGAATTACATAGTGCATTCTTCTCCCCTGAAACCTAACGTGATCATGAACGGGAGTAAGATCTTGTCCATGGAAATATGTGGACTCAAATTCATCGACTCGTATAGTTTCTTAACGTTTCCTTTGGCCCAGATGCCCCCCGCTTTCGATTTGAACGAAATGAAGAAAGGTTATTTCCCGCACTTTTTTAATACGGAACAGAACCAGAATTACGTGGGACCTTATCCACCGGCAGCTTTCTACAATCCGGACGAAATGACTACCAGTGGACGACAAGCTTTTTACGAATGGTACGACCAACAGAGGGGAAAAGTGTTTGATTTCCAGAAAGAGTTTGTAGGGTATTGTATCTCGGACGTCGACATTTTACACAAATGCTGTGCACGGTTTAGAAGCACCCTCAAGAAGTTGGTCAACGTGGACCCTTTCCAGGAATCCATCACGTTTGCCAGTGCTGCTAATTTAGCGTACCGTCGAAATTTCATGCCTAAAGACAGCATTGCCATCATTCCGAACCTCGGGTATGAACCGGCACGACAATATTCGGCCAAAGCCTGTCGATGGCTCACCTGGATGAGTCATCAGAATGGATGTCACATACGACATGCCAGAAACGGAGGCGAAGTCCCGATCGGAAATTATACCGTCGACGGATACCAGGAAGCAACTCGTACCGTCTACGAATTTTACGGATGTTATTGGCACGGATGCCCCACTTGCTATCCCAGTTTACAAACGGAAACTCATCCTCACCGGACCCAATTTACTTACCAACAATTACACGAGAAAACTCTCAGAAGGACTGCGGATTTAGAGGACATGGGGTACAACGTGTGTAGTATCTGGGAGCACGATTTCGATCAACAAGTGCAACAAGATGAGACTTTACAGCAATTTGTACGAGATCTGAACATTCCGGATCCTTTGAAACCTCGAGAAGCCCTGTACGGAGGCCGGACCAATGCCACTAAATTATATTGTGAAGAAGGGGACATGAGATACGTGGACGTGTGTTCCTTATACCCTTACGTGTTGAAACACAGACCTTTTCCCCTAGGGCATCCCGAGATCATCACAGACGACTTCCAGGACGTGAGAAGTTATTTCGGTCTCATTCACTGTCGGGTCTTACCACCCCGAGGCCTCTTTCACCCCGTATTACCTTATCGGACGGGAGGTAAGTTATTATTTCCCTTATGTCGCACCTGTGCCCAACAACAAGACTCTACTTGTCAACATCCATGTCAACACACCGATCGGGAACGTAGTCTCACGGGTACTTGGGTGACGAGCGAATTACATAAAGCCTTGGACATGGGGTATACCTTAGAGCAAACTTACGAAGTGTGGGATTTTAAAGAAAGCAGTCAAGACTTATTTAAAGACTACATCGATACCTTCCTCAAGATCAAACAGGAAGCGTCCGGATTGCCCCCCGACTGTAAAACCTCAGAACAAGAACAAGATTACATTCGACAAATCTACGACAAAGAAGGATTCATGATGGACATTCTCAGTATCAAGAAGAATCCAGTGTTAAGAACCATTGCTAAACTCTTTTTAAATTGTCTGTGGGGAAAATTTGCTCAACGATTGTTATTACCCAAAGTCAGATACTTGGACGAAGTAGAGGAATTACATCAACTCTTACAAAATTCGACTCTCGACATCAAGGGTGTGCGACTCTTAGTCAATAAAGAAGATTCCATTGAAGACAAGATTCTAGTGAATTTTCAAGACAAACAGGAATTCGTCGAAGAATGTCCCTTTGGAAACGTGATCCTGGCTTGTTTTACCACCGCCTATGCTCGCTTACATCTCTACGAGACTTTACGACCTTTAGAAGAACGGGGCCTTTATTTCGATACGGACAGTATCATTTACCAACACAAGGAAGGAGCTTTTAATCCTACCTTGGGCAATAGTTAATAGATAATAAGAAACAAAGAGTGTTTCCAGATTGGATGGTCCGTGTCGGAGGAGCAGCTCAAAAGAGTAGAAAAAAGAAGAAGCCAAAAGCCCCACCCAAGAAGAAAAAAGCCCCTCCCAAGAAAACAGGGGCGGTAAAAAGGACCCCTCAAACTGTAGCTCAAAGTAAAGCCATGCCCGAAAGTCTAAAAAACGAAATCAATCAGTATTATAAGGAACAAAGACAAAAGACCATAGGAGAGTTACTCAAGAAACAAGCAGAACTGAGAATGGATCGTACTATGGGACCCATAGGGAGTCAAAGAGCTAGCGATTTAGAAGTGTTTCCTCGATGAATGTGGGCATTCCCTCCCCTGGAATTAAAGTTCCCATTCATGTCCCTAAAATCACACGTTTTCAACCCTTGACAGCTTCCACCCCTCAACTTCCTAAAGGTCTGAGATATAAATGCCGATATTGCGGAAAAACTTGTGTCAGGGAGAAAGCTAGAGATAAACACGGAGGGTATGCCCCTCCTTAAGACTATAAAAGGGAGAGACATAAGAGACTTCTCTTCATTGTTTTCAAAGATGGCCAAGAAGAAAAAGGGATGTTGTCTCTACGAGACTTTACGACCTTTAGAAGAACGGGGCCTTTATTTCGATACGGACAGTATCATTTACCAACACAAGGAAGGAGCTTTTAATCCTACCTTGGGCAATAGTTTAGGAGAATGGACCGACGAATTAGACGGGGATCACATCACCAAATTCATGTCGGCAGGTCCTAAAAATTATGGTTTCCGGACGGACAAAGGAACTGAGGTTCATAAATGCAAAGGGGTCACTCTCAACCATCGAACCTCTCAGTTGGTGTGCCCAGAGACTTTAGAAAAAATGCTCAAGGGAGAAATAGAGGAAGTAAAAGTCCCCTATCCCAGGAAAATCCAGAGGACACGGGATTATGAGGTGGTGAACAAACCTCCAGAGAAAACAGTTAGAATTGTATATGACAAGAGACAAATTGTAGAGAATTATAACACTCTACCTTATGGTTATTGATATGTTTGTTTGTTTGTTTGTTTGTTACAAATAAAAAATTGAATTGTTTTGTGTGTTTCTTCTTCTCTATAAAAAAGATATTCTTATTTTTTAAAAATGAAAAAAGATTTCTGAGTTCACTATAAATAAGACCCTGAACCCATCTTTTCCTTCATTGATCAACATGTATTCCGAGGAGACACCGCTCCCCTCTTTTCAATTGAAACACGAATTTACCATGGTAGTTGCTGGACCCTCGAAATCGGGCAAAACAGAATTCGTCAAGTCATTAGTGAACAATCTAGACTGGATCACCCCCAGGCCCGAAAAGATCGTCTGGTGTTATCGGGAATGGCAACCCGCTTACACTTCTTTAAAAGAGAAGGTATCTTTCATCCGAAATATTCCAGAAGACGACGAGAAATTAGTAGCCAATTTGAGTGTGCCCCATTTACTCATTTTTGACGACATGATGGGAGGAAAAGCCATCGAATCGATTGTGGATTGGTTTACCCGTAAAGCCCATCATCGGAATACCAGTGTGATTTACATCACTCAGAATTTATTTGATCGAGCTGCCTCTCATCGCACCATTAGTTTGAATGCTCATTATTTAGTCTTATTCAAAAATCCCAGAGACAAATCTCAGATCAGTGTATTGAGTCGTCAGCTAGCTTTTCCTCATTTGATGTCTGCTTATCAAGAAGCCACCCAGGTACCTCACGGCTATCTTCTCGTGGATTTGAGTCCCCAGACCCCCGACGAATACCGATTAAGAAGTCGAATGTTTGAATTGTTGACTGTACACATGCCTCAAGAGTATAAATAAAAGTGTTTCCCACTCTTCTGAGTCATTATTCATTTCACTCTTATCATGGCTCCATCTGCCAAGAGTAAATTAGTGAGAACCTTACGACGTTTACAGCGGGAACGAGATCCCACCAAACGAGCCCATTTAATCGAATTAGGGCGTAAAGCCTTATTGAATTGGTTTGCCATGGGAGCTCGCAATTTAATGAAAGGGGTCTTACCTATCAATAAACTGACTCAAAAGTTTATCGATCGTCATCGTCAAGATTTAAAGATCATTGCCGATCAATCGGCTAGTGACGAAGATAGGAAAACAGCCATTTTAAAACGCGGAGGAGCTGGATTTCTAGGTGGAGTCATCATTCGTCATTTATTCAAATGGAATAGTCCTAAAAAAACGACGGGTTCGTCGTTTAAAGAGTGTAGTGGTAAGAGTCGATAATAAGAAACAAAGAGTGTTTCCAGATTGGATGGTCCGTGTCGGAGGAGCAGCTCAAAAGAGTAGAAAAAAGAAGAAGCCAAAAGTCCCACCCAAGAAGAAAAAAGCCCCTCCCAAGAAAACAGGGGCGGTAAAAAGGACCCCTCAAACTGTAGCTCAAAGTAAAGCCATGCCCGAAAGTCTAAAAAACGAAATCAATCAGTATTATAAGGAACAAAGTCAAAAGACCATAGGAGAGTTACTCAAGAAACAAGCAGAACTGAGAATGGATCGTACTATGGGACCCATAGGGAGTCAAAGAGCTAGCGATTTAGAAGTGTTTCCTCGATGAATGTGGGCATTCCCTCCCCTGGAATTAAAGTTCCCATTCATGTCCCTAAAATCACACGTTTTCAACCCTTGACAGCCTCCACCCCTCAACTTCCTAAAGGTCTGAGATATAAATGCCGATATTGTGGAAAAATTTATGTCAGGGAGAAAAATAGAGATAAACACGAGAGTAACAAACACGGAGGGTATGCCCCTCCTTAAGACTATAAAAGGGAGTGACATGAGAGACTTCTCTTCATTGTTTTCAAAGATGGCCAAGAAGAAAAAGGGATGTTGTACGCGATTAAAAGCGCATGCTCCTCTTTTAAGAGTGTTATCGGATCCTCACTATTCCTCGTCCTTAAAAACGGGAATTTTAAAACATTGTTCTGGGGCTAATTGTATTCGGCGCGTCGGCGCGCTCGCGCAACAGATTTTGTATATAAAATTTATCGCTTATACAATATTTGTCACCATCGGGCTCGATATTTCACTCGATATTCCTATACTAATCAAAGTACTGAAAGTACCAATAGGAGTTGATTTTGACGATTTTCAATAAAATTTAATGTTTGATACTTTGTTCACAACTTTTTCAAATTATATTCATTTATGCTTCATAAGAAAGTTGTGAGAATTAAATGAAAAAAAGATTCTACAGAGTCAAAAAGGTAAGGTTGTTTTGATCACCATAACCTTAGAATGATATGCCAAAAAAAGTAAGACTTTTCCTCTGTTCTATTATTTTCAATAAATTTCTAAGTAATTTTCTCACCTAAAGTTTGTTTAAAAGGGCTATTAATAGCAAAAACATTTCTGTAACTAAAGGTTCTCCCCATCCACTAATAAAGACAAGTTAATCTTTAGTAGTATTATTTTTAAAAGTAACAAGGCATCTTGTTCAAACACGTATACCAATGTATGGTAGCTTACTGCCATGAAAATCAAGTCTTTAAAAGGAGGCTAAACTCTAGAGTATAGGGTCATAATGTAATACTGGTAAATTTAATTTGTTACATTGGCGTCGGAATCAAATTGAAAGGGGGGGGGGTAAGTGAAAGAAAAAAAAAATTTCGAACCTGAAAAATCTTAGCAAGCAACCCCCCCCCCCAAAAAAAACCGTTAAATGTGTCTATTGTCCAAACAAGAAAATCCTATTTATGAGGGGGGGGGGGGGGACTTCTTTCAGTACCATTTTTTTCTTTCAAACATTACCACTTACACTACCACTTACCCTTCTTCTAGGACTACACTGCCTTGCCTAATGAGAGCTGGGGGAGGGAGGGACTAAATGAACCTACGCCCCAATATTGAATACCTACATGATGTCCATCTTTATAAGCCCCCCCCCCCATTCCGATACCTATGTGTTATGCATAAAGTTCATTTATAAAAACAAAAGCACTAAATATTTTTTAATGCTATAGTTAGAATTTAGAGATATAACTATTAATATGTAATATGTTTGTACAGATAGAGAGAAAAGAGAGATAGGTCAACTAAAAAAATGCAGTAAATTTCGGATTACACTTGCATAAATCGTGGTTAGACATGCATGGATCAAAGGGGACCCGGATCCC
>NW_026930027.1:0-10820 GCF_032062105.1 Saccostrea cuccullata
CACAACTAAATACTCTTATCATGAACAATAATGTTGTATCTACTTATCATGATGGAATTATTTTGGTCGGACCAATATGTGTGAGCTGCCGCTGAAAACAGTTATATATCTTGCAAAGATAGTATGCATTGATCGAATATATGAAAAGGACTGACAGACGGGAATATTATGTTTATGTCACT
The DNA here is from genome assembly GCF_032062105.1 of Saccostrea cuccullata. Taxonomy (NCBI): domain Eukaryota; kingdom Metazoa; phylum Mollusca; class Bivalvia; order Ostreida; family Ostreidae; genus Saccostrea; species Saccostrea cuccullata. Next base: position 183 of record NW_026930027.1, read on the forward strand.
GTCGCATCACGAGTGTGAATTTTAAAAACTCGCTGATCATGCTGTCATTTTCTCGACGTTCCATATCAGCTCAGTTGGTATCGTTGTGATAGGGAAAAGAAACGTACCTCAGACTCTTGCCTTTCTGGCATCAAATTCATATGTTTACATCCTACAGATCCCATATTCTCCCTAAATCTTTGAACGAACCAGAGCAAATCGAGGACGTCGTCGGTCTTCAACTTTCGTCATGACGTCAACATGGCCATGGTCAAGGACGAATTATTCTGGAGAATACGCGTATTTACGATATTTGTTGACTTAAACAACATTCAATGAATTTTTATAAGTTTATTTATTGATTGTTTTGACAATTTAAGTTGGATTTTATCGATATTCATCTTGTACACGTTTCTTTGTGGCATCGGTGGCATTAAAGTATTCCTACGCCGTACAAAATAACGGATTGTATGGCGGCCTCAAAGGGAAATAATTTTAATAATTTAAAAACTTCGTAATTGGAATTATAAGAATTAAACGTTCTTTTTTCAGAATTTATCGATGTGTAAACTCTGCCTTTTTACTCACAAACTTTACATAAAAGTGCTTCGCACTTTTATTCAGTTTGTGAGCAAAAAGGCAGAGTTTACACATCGATAAATTCTGAAAAAAGAACGTTTAATCCTATATTGTTTCCATTAATGTAATAGTGTCTTTCTATATAGAAGGCAGCATTGGTTATGGTAACAAGGTGTGTTTTGTTGAACGGTTCATTCAAAACATCCGTCACGTTTATAGTTCCACTTCTTCTGACATGTTTTTGCAATGTTATTATGTTTATCCTTACCATCATCAACATAGATTTTGACAAGAATATTCAAAAGTCAAGGGAAAACAGGTCAGAACTAGTTATTTTTACCAAGCTCTTTTGTTTGACTGGATCAGTCTGGATTCTACAAGTTATAGATAGTTTCCTGCAAATTTCATTTTTCTCCTTTGTGGTAACTATTCTGACATCTTCACAAGGAATTTTTATCTTCTTGAGTTTTTCCTCTTCTTCATATATCAAAGGATTCTTTAAATCCAAGGAAAAGGCACCAGACAGAAAGCAACAGCACTTCCAGTAAGTCTAAATAAGCCCAAAGTAAAAAAGAAACAGACGACTTGTACATGTTGTATGAGTTTATAATGGTACTCTCTGTTGTGTTGGATCTGTATTTCTACTGCTTTCATTTTTTTCACAAAGAAACCCTGTTTGTCAGAAAGTTACAGAAGTATGACATAATTGTTGGTTGTATTTGTGCTGTTGTCTCTTTATTTGTTTCTTACACTTGTAAATAAACTTCAATGGATGCAGGGGTGTTTGTTTTATATTTGTTGTTTAACTTTCTCTGGAGAATTTTTCTCTCATATGGAGATGCCACAATTCGCTGATAAAGGGCTTCAATTTAGACCTATACTCGGTACATAGGGCCATTAAGCAGGTAGGTATTTTTCCCTTGTCAGCCCACTGCGAAACAGGGTCTTGGTTTATACGGTTTCATACAAAGGACCAGTTTCCTTGTCTGTGGAATTCGAACATGGAACGGAAGGATCGATCCCCACTCTGCTTCCCTAGAGCAAATCTCTAACCACAGCGGTCTTTCGCGTGGCGCAGTGGTTAGAGCGTCTGTTCTAAAATCAGTCGCGGGGTAGGGATCTGCATGATCCTTATGGATTTGCATTCACTACAAGACTTGAAGACCGGTCCTTGGAATGAGATCGTATTTAAACAGGTGTTGCAGTGGATATTGACGCCATGTTGCCAATAGCCTGAGTATAAGACAATTTGTAGCTCTTCGGCGGCAAGCAAGTGGTTGCCTTTATAGAATTTATTCAGACCATGCATTCCCGTCAATTTTTGGATACTGAAAGGAAAAAGAAACACAGGGTAGCATAATTTTCGAATTTTTTTGGACCGCATTACCGAAAATTACGAAAATTGGTCGGATGAGAAATTTAGTTACTATGCACCAAAATCAGTGTTCAGTTTTACTCAACCGTAAAATTTAAGATGTCACGCAGGGAAACCGCTAGTAAGTCCAAAACACGTGTAATTTGATGATGACGAGTTCCTCTCACTAGCGCATACGTGCATCGTTTGACTCATTTTCGGCTTAGTTACCTATGCCCATTATAGTCGGGGTTTAAAAGATAAACACTCTGTTGAATTTCATGCAAAGTAGAAATAAGACTCTGAAAGATGTGCTGGAGAGACATTGAAAATTAAAGGGGTTCTCGATTTTCACTTTGGGGGGGGGGGGGGGGGTATCGTCATATAAGTTTCAATAACTCATAAATTATTGGACAAAAAAAATTTATTAAATTTTGATTATATATTTTTGAAAGATGGTTTAAAAAGTTAGATAGTAATACTGAATAAAATTAGAAGAAAAATAAATTTTATTCACCTCAAAATTTACCCTGCATTTCTTTTTCCTTTCAGTATATAATAAAGGATATTAAAATGACTTTTGAACTTGAGAGAAATGCCTTTCATATTTTAAACTTCAAATATCACCTAAATAGCAAATCGATACGGACACTGTCTGTACTTTAATGCATCCAAACTCAACATGGTTCTAAAAATTGGAACACAGCTACACAGCAAGGTTCTTTCAAAAGAGTCAGAATAAGCATTGTCCTCTAATAGAAGAATTCTCTCAAATTGCCATGCTTCCATCTTACCCTCTCACGATACCACTAGCATGATACAATTCAACTTCCCATAATATCTAAATAGCATACAATCCAATTTTAAACCCATTTCATACTTTCGTTATAATATCCAACCCTCTCACACTATCCAACTCTCTCATATCATCCAAACCACTGAAGAGACCACCCAACCTCTCATGATCCCAAACGACCCTCTTACACTAATCCATTCTCTCATGACACCAGCAAACCCTCACATACCATTCAGCCCGCTCATTATATCATCCACCTCTCTCATACCATCCAATCCTCTCAGGATACAATCCAACTCTTTATGATTCTTTCCGAGCCTCTTAGAGCATCCAACCCTTTTATGCCACCAAAAACTAATATACCATCCAATCCTCTCATGAACCAATCAAACGCTCTCAAAATCCCATACCAACTTTCTCATACTACTTACCTTTTTTCATAAACTAGTTATCCAACCAACTTATGATCCAATTCTTGAAGATATCCAATATTCTCATGATTCTTTTCAACTCTCTTATACCATACAATTTTTTCATTATATCCTTGGAAACTTCTGATACCCTGGTATCATCCAATCTTCCCACGATACCATCCAAGCTTTTCGTGATAACATTTAACCAAAGTTCTCATAAACCAATCCAACCATCTCATTATACCAGCCGATCCTTTCATATTTTCTAACTCTCACATATCAACAAACCCTCTCAGAATACGATTCAACTCTTCATTACCACATTACTTCCTTTGATCCAATCAAATCCTCTCATACCACCCAACTCTTTCACAACGTCATCCAATTCTTTCATGATACCATCCAACCCTCTAAGAATTCTATCAAAACCTATCATATTTTCCCAACATCAAATACGATTCAGCCGATCATGATGCACCCAACCGTCTGAAGATGAAATATCAAACTCTAATTTAATCTTCTGAAGAACCTATTACCGCATTCAAGATATCATCTAAACCTCTCATTATATCATTCAACTTTCCCATACCACCCAACGCTTTCATATAATTAATTCACTCATGATACCATCCAACACTTAAATGAAAATATTCAACTCTTTTATGATTCCTTTCGAACCTCTTATACCATCCAACCTTCTCATGATACTATCAAACCCCCATATGGTATCCAAACCACTTATTATACAACCCAAACCAATTGGATGATCTCATTTGAACATCTTAATCATGAAACCTCTCACAATTAAACGTAAAATACTATTGATTTCATCCAACTGTCATATTTATCCAACCCATTCATGATAGTCTGAAGATATCGTCAAATCCTCTCATGAACACACATACCCTCCATGATACCACCTGATCCTCAGGGCCTGCTCTGAGAGACTTCTAGGCAATTTATGTAAAAAAGATAGAAAAGAGAGAAGATACAACAAGGTCAAAATATGAATGGCATTGTAGGGTTAACCATGTGACCAAAAATGAACCAGAAGTCTTTGTCAAGACTGTAGCTCTACTGGTTTATACTTAAAACAAAGGAAGAGAAAAGTAGCAGTTGGGACTTGAGACTTTAAATCAGCAATAAATAGAAAAATGATCCTTGCCACTCATCAAAATAAAAACCAATGCACAGAATTATGTATCTTAGTATAGTCTACTTGTGTGCCAAGTTATACTGAAATCAGATCAAAACTGCAGGAGGAGTAGCATTTTGAAAGAATTTCACAGAAATTTCTATTTTTAGTAACCATGGCAACATTGTTCATTGAAATCAAAAACCGATGCACAGAATTAAGGAATCACTGTCTAGTTTTGAGAGTATGCCAGGGCATCAACAATAGTGGGAAACATGGGATAATTTGCATAACGGGCTTCGCCCGTTATGCTAAAATTATCCCATGTTTCTCACTATTGTTGATGTCACTGGCATACTCTCAAAACTAGACAGTGATTCCTTATATTTCCATTTCATTGTGAAATAAAATTGTAGATTTAGACTTTAAAAATGTAGACATAGACTTAAATCACAGGAGGACTTCCATGACAGTTTCAATAGTCCTCGCCCACTGACGTCAAACAGAAATGCAGCCGCACGAGATTTACATGCATAGCTGGCCTCCTTAGCGTCAGACACAGACTGCATGAGACAGATGCGCACGAGATTTGCATGCGTATTAGGCCTCCTTAGCTCCTGACCTATCGACCTGCCTAATTTACATTCCGGCAGAATTATCAAGAAATAAACTCCGACAACTTTCAAAGAGTTATCACAGAGAAAAAAATTAGAAATGGAAATATTTATGTATCTTAGTGTAGTCTACTTGTATGCCAAGTTATATCAAAATCAGACCAAAACTGTAGGAGGAGTAGCATTTTGAAAGAATTTCACAGAAATTTCTGTTTTTAGTAAACACGGCAACACCGTTTATCGAAATCAAAAACCGATACACAGAATTATGTATCTTAGTGTTGTCTACTTGTGTGCCAAGTTATACTGAAATCGGAACAAATCTGAGGAGTAGCATTTTGAAAGAATTTCACAGAAATTTCTATTTTTAGTAACCACGGCAACACCGTTCATCGAAATCAAAAACCGATGCAAAAATTATGTATCTCAGTGTAGTCTACTTGTGTGCCAAGTTATATTGAAATCAGACCAAAACTGTAGGAGGAGTAGCATTTTGAAAAATTGTTTACAGACAGACAGACAGCTAGACAGACGGACAGACAGACAGACGGACGGACGACGGACGCATTACTATCGCATAAGCTCTTCTGGTCTCTGACCAGTAGAGCTAAAAAGCGAGAATAATGAGAGTCAGATAGCACCCCCTTCCCAACCTCCCTCATAAATAGAAAAATTGCATACCAAAGAGCTGTTATCATTACTCCTGACGGACAATGTGTATAACATAAACTTGAGGTGTGTTGTTTTTAAAAAATCAAGAGTTTGAGGAAAAGGAACAGAATTCAACAAACATGACAAACAAGTGTTGTCTGTCTTTTATATGAGTTTGTAATTGCTTCAAATTCTAAGAGAGGAGTGTGTCAAAGATGAAGAGGAATGAGATCCATTATTAAGATTCAAGTCGATCAATCGATTCTAACTATGTTTTCTTGTACATTGAAGAATATATTTGAACCAAGAATCAATAAACATAGCAAGTCTAAATAACTTTTGCTATAGTATTCATTTACACTTCTAAATTAGACAACATACTAGTATGACAAAAAACCATATTTTCTTCCATAAACATCAACTAAATGAATTTAAAAAATGTAATAAAAGCAACACAAGTGAAAATGAGGTACAATGTACATGTTAATTGGTAAAGGTGCTTTTTTACAAATACATTTTATCACAAAGAAAGTATACACACACAAAACACTTGCATAGAAAATGAGAGGATATCTTATATAAAATATATATCAAACTAAACACAAAGCGGAATGCTTTCTAGAATGAAATGTAATTAAAATCAATTCATATCCTATATTGCAAAATGTTAAGAATGAAGAAAGTAATGATTTTGGAATGCACTTTAAAAAGATAAATTAGTACCAAAATTTGCTTTATTCATTGACTGGATTACAATTTTTATAGCACATTTGCATTATTCAGTAACATAGTACAATTTGCATTCCTAGCATTCAGTAACATTTCATAAAATCACAGTTCCTCATGAGGACTCATTATTGGTTCTTCTTCCATGACCAAATTCCCATCATCCACCATTTTAATCAGTTTCTCCTTCTCAAGGTTATCAAGAGTTTCTACAGGTGAAGGTCGGACATCATCTGACCTCTGACTTTCATCCTGTGCATTCTCTGAATCTTCTAGTACAAGGTCCCCTGCATTTTTATCTTTGGACAACTCTAAATCCTCTTCTCCTTTCTTCTCAATTTTGAAATAATCTGCAGTTACATTGGAGAATATCTTGCCAAACAAATTTGGGTATTCATCTATAAATGCAACAATGTCCATTGAAAATAATTCATCCCAGGATAACACTTTGTTACCGTCCTTATCCATTTTTGAAAAGACCTGAAATAGGATATGTCATATTTACATGTGCATGACCAATGTTTTAAATAGAAAAACTAGAACTAGATTGTATATTGTATCTGCACTCTTATCCATTAGGCAGTGATCTTTATCGTAACAATGCCTGACATGACATGGGACTTTGGTTTTTAAACTCTCATCCAAAGGACCCGCAAATTTCACTACAAACTGCCGAGCGCGTGACGAAGAAACAGTTATAAGCCATATTTTTACGACTTACATGTATATAGGTCAGCCGCGACCGAGATTCGAACTCACATCCTTCCTATCACGAAGCGAGTGCTGAACCTACGTTTATACTTTGAAAAGTGTTCGAAATCTCACGAAAAACACCCAAAAGAAAGACAGGAACTGAGAGTTGATCATTTTTTTTAAACACAGTTGTTCGAAAGAAAGTCCTAATTCTTTTCATTCCAGTTCTATGTACAATATTTGCTACTTTTCTAGTAAATCATTTCACTGGCTCAGTTTGTACCTCATTTAGAGTTTCCACATCGTTTTGTGTAATGGAGGGGATTTTCTGCTGCATGTATTCACTGAAGGACTCTTTGTAAAAACTCATGACATCCTCAAAAAGTTCCAAGAAAAGCATTCTGTAGAAAGAAAATACAATCTTTTAAACTTTAACTCCAAGAAATATTTCTTATGTCTTTTTTCATATCCTTCCATTGGTCACACTAATGACTAAAAACTATACAGTAAAACCACTATTGAAATAACGACCACTATTGAAATAATTATATCAGTAGTGGTTGGGAGTGCATTCCAATAGCAAACAAAGTTAATAAGCACTATTGAAATACGACCACTATTGAAATAATTATATCAATAGTGGTTGAGAGTGCATTTCAATAGAAAACATAGTTAGTAACCACTATTGAAATACGACCACTATTGAAATAATTATTTCAATAGTGGGTAGCAGTGCATTTCAATAACAGACAGAGTTAGTAACCACTATTGAAATAATTACTTCAATGGTCGGTGAGAGTGCATTTCAATATGATAACCTTAGGTTTTAACCACTATTGAAATACGAGCACTATTGAAATAATTATTTAATGGCGGGGAAGAGTGCTTTTCATTATGATTACCATAGGTTTCAACCACTATTGGAAATCGACCAGTATTGAAAGAAAAGTTTCACCGCGTAATTTTTAATTTTTTATCCAAAATTTCACAAAAATTGGATTTGGGGTGAAAAATATATAGATTAATAAATCAAGTGTATAAATTAATAAGGATGGTTTTAGTGAGGCAGATTTTTGAACATTACAGAAGGTTTACAATTTCTTTATATTCTAGAAATTTATTATTTGCATCATTTTCAATGAAATCAGACCAAAAAAAAATATATAAATCCAGCCATCCATATTTTGTGTGTATCATCTGTCGTTAAATGAAGATTTAGAGAGTAACTGTTATTGAAATTATAATTTCAAAAGTGATTTAAGTAATTATTTAATCGATGTTGAAATTTTTATTTCAAAAGTGAACATTATTTTAATAGTGGTTGAAACATATGTTTGTTATTGAAATGAATCTCACCCACTATTGAAATAATTATTTAAATAGTGGTCGTATTTCAATAGTGGTTAATATCTATGTTTGTTATTGTAATACACTCTCAACCACTATTGATATAATTATTTCAATAGTGGTCGTTATTTCAATAGTGGTTGCAACACACCAGTAAGGAACATGCACTAATAATGAATTGACACCAATAGCGAAATGATTTTTATGCCCATAGTTTTGAAAATACTATTGCAATTGTGAATCTAAAAATTATGCAATTATGGACTCTTTCGGTGATGAATGTGATTTTTATTCTCCATAAAAATATCAATATTGATCTCGACCGAGGGAATTTCATTTTCCTTAACAAACTTCTGAGGTAAAAAATATATTGAAAAACTTATTACATAGAAAATAACCCTCCGGTTTCTTGCTCAGACATACAGCTTACTCCGGCCTTTGCATCAATTTTTGTTGTTCGAGATACAGTAAACTAACTATTATAAGCGTCATCTTTAATTCGCAATTCCATTACTCGGTTTAGAATCAAACATCAAAGATTAATTTTCGCTACTGAGGAACTATCCTCTACACTTTTATACAAAACAAAATAAATGCTTCGCTACGATTAATATTTGCGAGTTAAAGTAGGTCCTGAAACTCGTAGATATTTCTCGCAAGCGAATAATAAAAGTTGGTTTACGGGGGGACTGATTGATTGACTGATCCTCCGGTGAATATAGCATCAAATCCAGTGAATATGTAGTATTATGAACTGTTTGCGTTTTGAAACATTATTTTGTACCTGAATTCTACCTCAGGTTCGGACTTCTTGAAAGTCGTTAGGGGGACACTAGAATTCTGGTATGGATCCACTCCCTCACACTCTGGATCCGAGCTGTTAAACCAAGGTAAATGATGGAACCAAAAATTGACAGCCAAGTTTCTTCCGGGCTTGGAATCCACATAATGTAACCATCTGCAAAGATTTAGATTTAAAAACCATCTGATATGTGTTAAAGCATAATAGTAGATTGGGTGAATAGATGTCTGAAAAATATTTATTGATGTATTTATCAAACCCAGTTAAATTTGAATATACCATATAGATGATATATCTTTCTTAAGAACAGCAAAGGCATGATTATTCTTAAGGAATCACTGTCTAGTTTGAATAGTATGCCAGGGCATCAACAATAGTGGGAAACATGGGTAATTTGCATAACGGGTGATGCCCGTTATGCATAAATTATCCCATATATCCCACTATTGTTGATGTCCCTGGCATACTATACTAACTAGACAGTGATTCCTTATATTTCCATTTCATTGTGAAATAAAATTGTAGATTTAGACTTTAAAAATGCAGACATAGACTTAAATTACACGAGGACCTCCATGCCAATTAATTTCAATAGTCCTCGCCCACTGACGTGAAACACATAGGCAGACGCACGAGATTTACATGCATATTTGGCCTCCTTAGCGTCAGACACAGAGACAGATGCGCACGAGATTTGCATGCATATTACGCCTCCTTACCTCCTGACCTATCGACCTGCCTAATTTACATTCCGGCAGAATTATCAAGAAATAAACTCCGACAACTTTCAAAGAGTTATTTCAGAGAAAAAAATTAGAAATGGAAATATATTTCAATCAAACTTTTCGTATGAAGAAGATATTCAAGGTTGTTCAAATCACAACTCTCAAAAGTAGGGTGTATGGTATGATTAAACAATCTACTCACTTGTATGGTATAAAGAACAATCTATTCACTTTTTTGGGTATAAAACGAGTTATGAAGTTTTTTTTTTTATACTGATTGATAGGCCTTCATTTACATACTGAATTGTCGAAGGATGTTTTTCGTTTTTACACCGAATATGACAAGAAGCACACAAAGGATGTGATTGGTCGACAGGGGATGCTCAATCCTTCATGGCATCTGATCCCACCGCAGATGTCATGGAGGTCCGTGTTTGCTCATATCCTATTTTGTAAGTTTAATGGGTTTTTGAGCTTGAATCCTGTTCGCTATCTCCACATATTATATGAATAAATAATCTACTTACTTGTATGGTATAAACAAACAATCCCCTTTGTTGATTGTGATTCTGGTGTAAGGGATAATCTGTAGCTGTGGAAACTTAAACATGTCCACTGACTCTACATCTACGGCGCTGAATTCACCCTTACTATTCCATCCATGCTCCATAACCAAGTGGCGATACTTCTATTGAAAAAAAGTGATTAAGCCAAGTGTTTGCATTTGCCGACCTATATTTCTTCGAGTGGGTTGGTAGGTATGTATGATTTAAAAAAATAGTTTTCATGTATTAAGTTTTTGCTGGAGTAAAAATCAAAGAGAT
>NW_026930028.1:0-11037 GCF_032062105.1 Saccostrea cuccullata
TGAAATGGTGTCCAGGAAAAGTGCAGCTAGCAAATTGTATGACGAAGCGTGGAGCAAATGGTATGGAGCTGCTTAAAATTCTACAGACGGGGAAGTTACCTGAAGAATTTGTGTGAAATATTTTGATAGACATTGTTTTTGAATGCATCTTTATATGTTAAGGGGCAGAATAAACCCCGGTTGACCTGAGGATGGTCTAATCCAATGAAGGTCAACACTGTCTATGTAAATACATGTAAATATGAACTAACCATTTCATTTGATTGGTAAAATTTCTTTATCGTCTTCTTTATCAAATTTTTGCCCAAGAAAAAAGAAACTGTAATTAATGTTAATCTATTTTATGTTGCATTATGTATCAAGAAAGATAACTCTCAGTAACGAACTCTTCTGTGTTTGGAGGTTGCTTTAGTTAGTGTGATCCATGTGACTGGAGAGAAATAAAGTCAGTGATCTGTGGTAACAGTGTGATTATGAATTCAGGCAATAATAGTGATTAACAAGTATTATGAAACCTTAAGTATGGATATTGCCGGAGCACTTGACATATGTTGGTTCTGATGGCTTAAAGGAGCCGTTTCATAGTCCTAGCTACAAAATTTATATTTCATGGATTAACAGATAAAGCTACGAAATAAAGACAGTGTTTTCGTTTCTTAACCTTCACGAAATTACTTAATATATATTACAAGTACATTTTTAAATAACAATGATATTTTTGATTTAATAAAATCTCAATTAATCTACATTCCACTTGATAAAGCAGAAAACAAATTAACCAAACTGCTTTAAATTGAATATGTCTGACGCCGCTAGGCCAATTATTTTCCATTGCTTTTGTTGACAAGGAAGATTTAGATGTCGAAACTTTGGAATGACCATGGTATAAACTTTGAAACTTTGATTAATTATGGAGGAAACTTTGGAACTGTGATGTAAATATATTATAGCAAAAACTTGGGAAATCTGATTTACAAAGGTGAAAACTTTCGAACTTTGATTTACTTGTACTATAATTAACTATAGTTTACTATAGTAATTTTTGTGAGGGTTTGTTTCACAATTTATAAAGTCCAAAAAAAATCGTAAATTTGACCTTTTAATCCATTTAAAAATTTGGTGGTTAAGATAAATTTTCTTAACTTTTTTTCCGAATTTTTTGAAAGAATTTATAATGAAAATAAACAATCCAGTACTAGTAGTGTGGATCGAACTCTTCTTGGTTGACTGGTGTGTTTTAAACAATAAAATGCTTTCTTTGTTTGTTATTACTGGAATTAACGGAAGCAGCTCTTGAAGAAAAAATACATAACCCACGTAAGCGGGTTATGTTATTTTTTTTCTGCAATAGCTGCGACCGTTAATTCCAGTAATAACAAAGAAAGACATTGTATTGCCTATATTTATATCTGTTTATATAATCATTTAAAGTAGGATTAAAAAGATTAATTATTGTATCAATGATGCGAACGTCTTTATACTTTTCATTGATGGAACAGCCACTGATCAAGAAATCTGTACAGGCGACATGCCGACTGTAGTTCATGCAATGATTAACGCAATGGGTTTTCATAAGAAATAAAGGAGAAAATATTCAGCGGATGTAAATATAGAAATATTAGAAACTGAATGTGACGTTCATCAATTTTGTCCTTAAAGAGTGAAATGTGAGTAGAATTATGTTTTTTTTTCAATATGCAAAATTAAAACAAATCTAGTTCTTTCAAAATTAATTATAATACTGAACCTTAGAAAAAAAAGAGGAGGTGGCTACAAGCTTTGTCCGCTGGAACTAAAACATATTGACCAAAAAAAATGATTTGAATGGGCTACTCATGTAAAGCTTTACCGTTTGCATTTAATTTCCACTCAGATGAACACAATATTAAGACATATACCACTTTTAGATTGGTCAGTACAGGGAGACTGACCACTTTTTCATATTTATTGTCAACGTAAATTTTACTATTAAACATAAAATGTATGGAAGCTTCATCAGAAGAACGCCCCTCCCCTGGCCGCAGCACAGAAATTTTAATTTCTTTATGAGTTCGTATTACTTTATTATTGGATCATACAATAAAACAGTCAAGTGCATGCCTGTTTTAAGTAAATACAAGGAATTAACAACCCTCTAAGGACCCTGTAGGTAGCTTGACCTGAATAACATCAGTTCGTGATTGTATGTTATTGAAATACAAACTGACCAAACATTTGAATTTAACACCTTCCATTTTAACTTGATATATCCATATAATCAAAACCTCTGTACAGTTGTTAAATACAAAAAATCCTGAAATCTATGCATATTTTTAACCTTTTTATTTCAGAAAATATTATTAACAACTGCTTGTTAAAAATACCAGAAGTTTTTCACAGAAAAGAAAATTAACAACTGATCGTTAAGAATACCAGTAGTATTTCACAAAATATTTCTAACAAGTGCTTGTTAAGAATATTAGGAGTCTTTCACAGAAAAAAATGAACAAACGATTGCTAAAAATACCAGAAGTATTTCAGAAAACAATTCTAACAAGTGCTTGTTAAGAATACTGCCCGTAAGGAATGCCAAAACCATTACAAGATATTTTAGCAACTGCTTGTTAAGAATTTTTGAAGTATTTCAAATAATACTTATAACAACTGCTTGTGAAGAATTCCAAAAATTATAACACAAAATAAAATTAACAAAAGCATTTCACAAAATATTTCTAACAAGTGCTTGTTAAGAATTCCAGAAGTATAAATTTTATGAATACTCTATTCTCTTGTCCAAACACTATAATTTTATTGAATGTTCCAATTACAACTTTTATATTATCAAATTCCTGTTGAATTTACATATCTTCTTCTGCATCAGAGCTTCCCTTTACCTCAGTAAATAAACACTAATTGTGAGTTATGGAACGTCCTGTTTAAAAGTTTACACAAACCAAAGCTGTCATGTGTGTAAATACTTAAGCTATTAAATTTCTTGAGTTCAGTGTGTGCATTGGTTGTGTCAAGTATTTTGAATAACCAAGAACAAGTTACTCTTGCATGCTTAATAATGAATATAGATGATCAGTTACTTCCACTTTTCCTTGTCTATTTTTGGTCTTAACCGTTAATAATACACATATATTTAATTATATTTTGTTTACATCCAAATCATTAAAGATCTAACTTTAATAATACCGTAAGTGTGGTATACGTATATACAAACTATGTACCTAAATATGTTTATTATAGTAAAGAACGTATCTGTTTACAATAGCCTATACTAATAGTATGTGCGTCTTGAAAAAACAACTTTACAATTAAAAGTTAATTTAGTAGAGATGATATTCTAATCTTCATCTAAAAAAATAGAAAATGCATGAAACGTTTTGTTTTGTTTTAAATTTCTGTAAATTTAATTCTTTAATCTGTATATTTTACATTTTAATCTGTAAATTTTACACTTTAATTTGTAAAATTTACGCTTTAATCTGTAAAATTTACACTTTAACCTGTAAAATATACACTTTATTCTGTACAATTTACACTTCAAAGTGTCCAATTCACACATATATTTGTAAATTTTACGCTTGATTCTGAGCAACCTGTACTGTAATCTGTTGTAATCAAACGGCTGATTCGTGATGTAGTGACGTTTTTCAATTGACACTAATAGTATAAAAATGAGATATTCACAATTGTTTGCATATTTGTTTTGTTTTACATGAAAATGTATACTAGTATACAACATGTATTATGATAAATAAGGGCGGGCAATTTCCTCATGGGCAATTTTCCACAGCATTAGATATATCGGGGGTCTGCTTTAAATTCAGTATGGTTTACATGTATCTTTTCAGTTGTACTATAGTGTAACAAACAATAAAAATATATATTCTCATTTTTTTTATTTATTCATTCATATAATTGTTATAGGGAGAGTTCCTAACTTCTTTATTTCAGAAGATTTGGAAAGTTATCTATTACATGCACTACTCCTACAAATAACGTCGCTACGCTCCTTCTACAGTAAAACTCGGATATAATGAAGTCACAGGGACCTCTGAAATCTCTTTGCTATATCCCTAATTCATCAAATTCGTGTAACGAATTCGTTTAATTTATATATATGGAAATCAAAGATAGTTCGCAATATCCTTGAATTCGCAATATCCGTGTTTGTACTTAACGAGTTTTACCATAATGCAACGACACATATATTTTGCTTATTACTTGAACTTTTACTTCCGAAGGCAATTCTTTTTAACGAACTCATTCTGCTTGAGAGTTTTGGTGGAACATATGATACATGCAATAAACTGAATAAATGAAGTAAACAAGTATTTTTAGGTACCTACGTGATTACACGGGCTATATAAGACACAAGAAAGCGTTTACATTACTTCATTCAGTATGCATCATTGTTCATTTCATTGTTTCTTAACTGAAATCGTAATTATTTTAGTTTGCCAATAAAAGTACTATCGATTTGACTTCACGTTAACTTTATGGATTGCTAGTCAGAAACGATACTACCTTTTTTCATAGCGGAAAATGGCTTATTTTTTTTTTGTTTGGAGATTTTCTGCATTTCACTCCCTATTGTTAAACTAACAACTTGTTTTGTTTACTGCTTTACTTTTGCAAATACAGAATTTTTGCTGATTGCAGTTTAACATTGTTTCATGTGTAAATTAAATAATGAAAATTGTATTGTTTTGTGTCATTCTGAAATTAATGTTCAACATATTTCCTTTTGTGGTTTCAGTGGCAATAATTTTTAAAAAAGATTCTACAGGTTACGCAGCACCAAGTCAAAAGTATCTCGCTGTGAACCTCTAGAAATCTGGAGTAGTACAGACATATTTTGAAACTGTTTAAATATCAATGTATTCTATATCAAGTTTAATCTTGAATTTGTAGACGTTCAACAGACATCTATTTTCTTACAACGTTGAAAAAATAAGGTATTGATTTCGTATATTTAAAATTTGAAGTTGGATCACAATGCTCAATAAAGAATTAAGCAATCGGGATTTCATGCACGTGAATATGCATGTTCAAAATATCTTATCTTTCAACATGATAGTGAGGTATGAAAATGTCAAAATTAGGATTTCTTGGCGGATGAACAACCAAAGGGGATGTTTTCTCCTGATTGGCACCTGATCCCATTTGATTTCTAAACGGTCCGTGTTTGCTCTGCTCCTGATATGTATTGTCACAATGGACATCCAAGCTTTATAACTGTTCGTTATGTTGATAATTTTTGTGATAATTTCGCGTTGTATACAGTAGTTGAAATATTTCCCATTCAGGTATCAGCACATAAGCATGTAAATTTGCTATTTTTATACTAATATTACCATAATGCAAGGAAACATATATTTTGCTTAAACATAGCTTTGTTTTCTTGATATAATAATAATAATAATAAAACATTACATTCATGTTCAAACTTCACCTTCGAGATTTTAACGGGCATAAATGTATGTGTTTTCTAGATCTGTATTACGACGGTGTGAAGTGTCTGTCCGACTTCATATATAAAAATAAAGGATATCTTTTTTGGTTCAAGTTGGATTGTTACATAGAAAATTCACGTTTTTAACGAAAGAATCGGAAATGCAGCACTTAGGTTGTTGTAAAATTCTTCCGGTGTTTATCATTGAGGGATTTCCGAGATCGAGGGGAAGTAATATAAATCTAAATTCTTATATGTATCATGTACAAAGAATCGCTGATTATCATCTTTTTCTTTAAATAGAGGTGCATGAATTGTAGTTAGCATATCTTGTATGCAAAAGAGGAGTTCACAAACGTTTTTTTTTCTGTAATGCATTTGTTTTAAAAAATATGAAATGGGTCTGTAATCGTTTAATATTTTCTAGCTTTATTGCTTAAGTCTCGATATATTGAATGCCGCATCATTGTACTTTTACTAAGGTTAAAGATTTTATTTGGTAGAAGCCTAGTAGTAGAGCGTTCACTTCGTGATCGGGAGGCCCGGGTTCTATTCTTGTTCGAGGTGCTGCATCATACATTAGACGGAAAGGAAGGTAGTGACAGTTCCTTTGGAAAGCGCTATGCACTAGAGGTGAAAGTCATGGGTCTTTTGGGTATGACCTCAAAAACGTAGATCTCCCGTCAAGGTAGGCGTTACCACGATAAAGGACCCTCACTGCACAATGGCCCTGAGTGCTGAGTATAGGTCTGAATTTGAAGCCCTTCACCGGTATACGGTGACGACTCTGTATGAGTGAAAAAATTCTCGAATAGGACGTTAAACAATACACAATCAGGCAATCATATCATCAACCTAAAAATTAGCCTTTTATTGCTCTTATATGATTAAACACTTTTTAAAATGAATCGTTACTGCACTCAGGTCGCTTTTTTGTGTTGTGATTCTAGCGATTAACCAATGGTGACGGTGTTGATCTTAATGTTACAGATACGAATCTCACTCTAGGAAACAATTTGTGCATGGGTTTTGAAGACAAAAGGCTTGTAAGAAGTTAAGTTATTACTGCATTTATTGTTGTTAGATAAGGAAGGGAGATGCTTAAAAATATATTTGTTCTGTTGCCTACGAAAAGCAAGCTAGGGAAAAGATGTGTTCTTCGTTAAGCAGTTTGATATGAAAGATCGCCAACTTTCAGTTAGAAAAATAGTTGAATATGTTAACATTTGCATAATTATTAAATCCCTAAAATATCGTTCACTTTAAACTTTGAACATATCATATATGAAAATTAACGCTAAAACCCTGTATCGTTTCTGTTATGTATGCTATTCAATTAAGAAGTAGGTACGGTTTTCTTTATAATTCTGCACGGCGTTTTGAGGAAAAATTAATTTGAAGTTTCAACAATTTCTTCTTTATGAAATTATAGACTAACAAGAAGGTTATTTAAAAATAATGTTCAAATGAACTTATCTTTGCGCATGCGTAAGTTACAATGAATCAAAGTAAGGGCGATAACCCTTTTTTCGTATTTTTCAGTGTCCTTGTACATATATATTAGATAAATTTAATATCTCTGCCATCGTCGCCCGGAACTATATTTGGTATATTGAAAGATTATTATAAAATGCATAATTTCTAAAAGTTTCATTCCGGGCGACAGTGGCAGAAGGGTTGAAATATTAATGAGAACATTTTTTTAACTACGGTCACCGTGTTTAAACCACCGCGCATATTCAGTTCATTGAAGAGGAGACGACGATAACCAAGGCTACCATTTAATTATAAACATCTTTTTAGTTTATTTCATAATTTTAGAATGCTTTGATTTGTTATAATTTCTTATTTTTAAAAATCCGGATAAATTTGATCCATAAGTACGGAACGCTGACATTTTGGTTGTTATGGTTAGTGTAAACAGAGCAGTGTAAAGATAGGGCCAACGTTTAACAGATTCTTCCTGCATAATCCTGGGGACCAGGTAAGCCAATTAAGAAACATACAAATCAATAGAAAATCATTATATATTACGAAGCATTCAAAATTTTTTTTCACATACTTAGACGTTTAAACAAAGATAGTAAAGAGTGCAGTCACCTATGCAAGCTATGCAGCTTGCATGTTGCAGACGACGCTGTGCCGTGTGCGTTAGATCTGTAGTATCTGTGCGACTGTCCCGTGGTACGACCTACTGACAAGGTGACGTCATATAGGAATGAGAGCACCAAATCCCCGGATGCACACATGGCTTTGTTTGTTATGGAACATTAAACAGAATACTGAATGGGTAGGCGTTACGCCATTGGCTGAAATCAGGTATTTAATTGTTTTCATTTTAAAGTAAAATTAATGACCTTTGAAATAAATGATGGGATGAGGGAATATTACAGAAACTATAGAAATACCAGGGAAGATTTTAGGAGTGGGGGTTGATTTTTTATGCCGCGTGTTATTTACTGCGAATCTCTATAAGTTGAAAATAACTGCAATTTTGACCTATAAACGCCATGGGACCATATATTTTTTTCAGTATTTTTTGTTAAGGCTTAGAACAAAGTTTGAAATGATGCTAAAGATTTTTCTGAAATTGTCATAGTAAAGTACTGAGAGGGCCTAAGGTTTGTATGGAGTTCTATGGGAAAATAATTCGTGGTCTTTTCCCTATAGAGACCCTAATTTTTACACTTTAAAGTGATTTGAAAGTCATGAAATGTTATTTTTTGCTAATTATTTGAAGATTGATGACATTTCGAGAGAAAATTTAGCAAAAATTTGAATTAGTTTACTGCGGTAATGGGGTTAGTGGTGATTTTGGTCTATTAAAGAGAGGAGGGGGGGGGGGGTAAGAGAAGATAGAAATTAGTAAAGTCCTGTACAGTTGACATGGTCAAAGGAGGAAGGTAAGTTAAGAAAATGTATTAGATTGTTCTTAAGATGAATGATTGTATGTATGCATAGATTTATGTATGTATTTTGCATGTACATGTGACTGTGTATTTATTATGTTTTGCTCTATCTGTGTATATTATGGCAGTGTAGGACAGTGACCTGGTGTTCATTTTTTTTAGTTTCTTAGACTTTTGCACTTTTGGCATTTTTTCAAATAATTAAGGTGGCACATAAAAGGAATTTTTGTGATGGACAAGTGAAAGGAGGACATTTTCTGTCTTGTCATCTCATGTTTGGTAGTGTATGTGTTCCTCTGGATTGCCCCCCCCCCTTTCTTGGCTGCAGGGTGACCAGTTTGTAGTTTTGTTGTTTCTATGTTGTAGCTACACAAAGGTCTATGTTTTCTCTTTTTCGCTCTTTGTAGTTTCATCAGAATTACTCGCTTCGACTCACTTTCTAATGGTTTCTAGTTTTTGTACTTAGAGTTACTTCCCTTAGACCTGCTGACCAGACAGGTAGAATTTCAACATGATGATATCTTAACAGTTGTGATCTTTGGCTTCTGATTTTTTTTCATAAATTATTGTAATGACCTTGAACTGCATGTATGACATTTGACCTTTATTATATTTACATGTAATATTATGTAATATTGAAAAAACATGTATTCCACCCTTGGCGGATCCATTTTTCATACATTTAGCTATGTAGAAGACATGTAATTAAGGAAATTTTTAGAAAACTTGAAAAATATTGTTGTTTCTTTCATGATTTATGCTTAATTTGACTAATTTTATTGATTTATTTTCATTTAAGCACTTTAGAGGAATTTCATCTTTCAGCTTTCTTGGCCCCGGGAGTGTTCGGTCTCTGATCAGCAGGGGCATTTTCTCTATATAAGAAGAAAATGGAGACTCCCTACCCACCCGATGTATTTTGTCGGACAGTTTTCTGTACATTGCAGGTAAATTTTTTATTTATTAACTTTCCAGCCTCTTATTGTATAGTACATTTTGGGGGTTGAAGTCAGTTTTGGCTTTTCTTTAATTTTTAAAAAAATTATTTAAATTCTCCTTTTCTTAGCATGAAATTCAAAAAGTAGCTTCTGATTGTAATGTATAAGACTACAGACATTGAACTTTGATTTGTTATCAAAAGGATTGATTTAAACTTGTCTAAATTAATTGTAAACAAAAATAAAAGGGGGCACCTGCTATTTCTTTAAGTGTTTTTCACTGGGGGGTGGGGAAACTTTTTTGTACATACTTAAGCAATAGGAGGGATTAGATAAGAATCAATTAGTATATCAGAGTCTTAAATAATTTACTTTGCATAAGCATAAAAAAATTCTATATCAGTCTTTTTAAAACCTTTGAATTTTGCTTAATTAACTATGATTTATCCAATTTTGGAGCTTTTTACCTAATTCTGGGTAGAATCCACCCTTATGAAATTATTGACTCAATTTTGACTGAATATCACTTTATTAACATTAAAACACAAAAACAATTCATTGTACAAATATTTTATTTATTACAGTCACCAATATATCCAAATATCATCACCGGCCCAGACGTCATTCACTCCTTTGAACTGTGGTGGTAGCAGTAAGGTGTCATCATTTGAGATGGTCACAGTATCCAATACACTGAAGTCACAGGACTCAAATTTCATACATGTTCACAGGTAGGTGTATAGTCTTTGAAATTACCACAATTGACTAATTCTGGGACAGGTAAGTATGTAAGTATAGGAATGAGAGCACCAAATCCCCGGATGCACACATGGCTTTGTTTGTTATGGAACATTAAACAGAATACTGAATGGGTAGGCGTTACGCCATTGGCTGAAATCAGGTATTTAATTGTTTTCATTTTAAAGTAAAATTAATGACCTTTGAAATAAATGATGGGATGAGGGAATATTACAGAAACTATAGAAATACCAGGGAAGATTTTAGGAGTGGGGGTTGATTTTTTATGCCGCGTGTTATTTACTGCGAATCTCTATAAGTTGAAAATAACTGCAATTTTGACCTATAAACGCCATGGGACCATATATTTTTTTCAGTATTTTTTGTTAAGGCTTAGAACAAAGTTTGAAATGATGCTAAAGATTTTTCTGAAATTGTCATAGTAAAGTACTGAGAGGGCCTAAGGTTTGTATGGAGTTCTATGGGAAAATAATTAGTGGTCTTTTCCCAAGATGGCGGGACAGTCGCACGGGCCTCTTTCTCCACGACGATGGCCGAGAGACCAGACGTGAGAAGTTGGTGAGTCTATCCCCCGGGCCAGGACCCACTCGACAGAGAGTTGTATTTTAAACTATATAGATATAATAAACCGTTGTCACATTACCTTGGGGTTCACTTTACTGGCGCCCAATTCGCGGGGCCCGGTGCTTTAGATTCCCGTACTTCTGTCAAACTTAGGTTTTTTTTTGGCCATCACCCCAGCCGCCATTTTTGTTGCAGAATGCGCGGGTGATTTTTGTGTACCTTTTTTTTTTTTGCAATCGAATTTTGATTTGAATCAATTGTAATTAATTTGTATCTGCATTTATAGCAAGTGATTATTATTGCTGTGATTTATTTGACATTTATGTTGTGCATTTTCACATTGCATGGATATTTCTCTGGAGGAAGCCGCGTCGGCATTAGGTCTGGGAGGTATCCCGGCTGTCACGTGGGCAAATGTCATTCC
>NW_026930029.1:0-110953 GCF_032062105.1 Saccostrea cuccullata
GACAATATTTCAATATAATATGAAAGCCCTATCCCTTACCGTTCAAAATTAATGGCCAAGGTTAAAGTTTTTTTCACAAGTACGGAAATCTACAAGGTCAAGGTCAAAGGGTCAAGGTTGTTGGTATCCAATGAAAGGTCTTTAACAAATAATACATATGTGAAGTATAAATGTCCTGGTGTCTACTGTTCAAAAGATATGGCCAAAGTAAAATTTTAAAATTTTCATGTAAAAGTAGGTCAAACTCCAAGGTCAAGGTCAAAAGGTCAAATTTGGTGGTACCCAAAGAAAGGTCTTGTCACAAGAAATACACATATGAAATATGAAAGTCATAGCTCCACTAAATCAAAAGTTATGGGCAAGGTTAAAGTTTTTGCGGACAAACAGACAAACAGATCTAGAGAGACAGACAGACAGACAGACAGACACGACAAAAACTATATACCCCCGAAACTTCGTTTACAGGGGCATAATAAACACATCAATATATTGTATCAGTAAGACGGTTATTTTTTTTTTGCTTAATGTTTTGTTGAAACGGAGGTAACAAATTCCATTGATAATCAGCATGCACAAAATTTTGCTGGCTAACTGTGACCTCTTCTCTTTGCACCTCGGAAATATCAATCCTTATACAGCCTGACGCCGTGACGTCAGGCAATTATGTAATTTCTAAGATTTCCCTTTTTATTAGCGGCCGCAGCAGCGACCGATCTATTTGTGGTTGTATTAGAAAGTGAACATGGGGAAATGAGACGTTTTTTTTTTTGTTTAGTAATTAAAATAATTCTTAAATGATAACAAGTATAAAATCAAGAGTAAATTTTTTTATAATTTACAGTTTAATAATTTATGGTTATATAAAAAGAGTTTACAATAGATACTCCCCAGTCTGGGCGTGTGTAAGATATGAAAGGAAATCGTCATGATTTCCCGGATAATAATGACATGACAAAAGTGCATGGTATATAAAAATTAAAATGCTTTTCAACTAGTAAAAATTGTTTTGAATATGCTCTGCAGCTACAAAGACAAAAAGATATTTTTCTGGATTTTGCACCGCGGCTCGCAGGATAGCCCACTCTGCATAAACCTTGAGCATTATCAGGGTAATCAGCACGTGGTTTATCTTAAGAGGCCTACATTTTCATTTTGATTTTCATTTTGATGACAATAAATTCTTATCATTGGTTTTTTTTTTTTTTACATCGATGAATCTATTTATTAGCAAATTAGTAAATTAATGTCTATTTATTTAAAATTATATTTTGCTTTGAAGACAGCCCGTCTGAAATAAAAATGATCGAACTATTTCACCTTTGACTATCTTAACGTGCTTTCCTTGCATAGACACATATAACATTGTAAAAGATTTTTTTAAATGCTAAATTTTGTTTGCGGGCGATATAATGCTTTGCATTCATTCTACTTGTACATTCGTAAATTCGGAACAGATAATTTGTCAATATCTATTTTTAGTAAATCCGTGTCGAAAGATAAGGTCTTCATTTACCTGAATATATATAGTTTGATGTCATTTTATGGTGTTTTATTTTTTATAAAGCAGAACAATATCAAATAAAGAATGGTGCCTATATACACTGAACCAAAATAAGTGTGTTGTTCATCATCTATGTAACAGTCACATGTATCAAGGCTAGATGACTAATGTACTACGGGTATCATCACAATTATGATAAAGGCGACGGAAATATCCGAGAATTGCCGATTGATTAACCGGGCAAGAAATATTCATGTATACTACACATCAACTAATTTTTTAATAATAATATTAATTAAAAAACGAAATTCATATTAAATATAAAATTTTCTACTGAGATAATTAAATTTTGATTTATATTAAAAAAAAAACGAAAGCTGACACGTCATGCCTCATGTTAGAACAGGAAATTCAAAGTGAAAAACAAGGAGAGAAGCGTACGTGTATGTATTTTTTTACTTCAGTACTTTTGACTCGCCTGATGTTTTTTGTTAACTTGTCACTTATTCACGTGTTTAATAACTAAAATAATATATGTGTCTCTACCCATATTTTTCTGACATGTCGACAATAACATCTGACATGTTTTGACAGAAGTATGTCACCTTGCATGCATACATGTACAATGTTATTTCTTAACAAGGCTGATTCTAATTATTTCTACCATAGATGTACCATAGATATTTTCATAAATTTCCTTGAATGATGTTTTTTCTAATATATTAATTGTTTTAAGATAAAATAATCGAATGTTTACCATCCTGAAAAGTTCGATTCAAGATGGCGCTAGTGACAAGAGGGTTGTCGCGACTCCGGAGAGTAAAAGGGAATGGAGTTGTATTTTTGTGTGTTTCTTTGAGTTAAGATTTATGACCAGGCTGTATTTAAATAAAATTACGAGTTGAAATAATCTTGAAGCTAAATGATTTACTATATTTAGTTTGTTTTCTGTAATGTTTTATAAATCCTTTGTGTAGACAGTCGTACATGTATATGAGAACTACTCATGTCAACAGAACCAGCCAAAAATTAGTTAAAACTAAAGTTGCGGGTACAAAACGTAAACACACAATGTTTATCATAGGCACCAGAACCAAGGTCGGGTGTGGGGTAAGCCCTACCTTCCCATTTTTTGCATCAGGGACTGTCTCTTTAGCTTTCACTTTCGTTTCTCATTTGGTTTTAAGCCTCGCGCTTAACTTGTAGAGCCTGTAATTTCGTTTGTTTCCCGATTATTGAAAAGAAGAGGAGAAAATGGATTGATTCATACAGGTAAACTGCGTTTAATTGCTTTAATTATCTTATTTTTGGTCAAGATCTAGAAAATAATTTGAGACAAATTTTTTGGTGCTAGATCCACTATGACGTCATAATCAATTCCAACTTTTTTCCCCGTACTTTACGGCTTTTGCAGAATTATGTAGAAAAATGTTTTCATGTCATTCACTTTGAAATCATATGAAAAGTAAACCGGATACCTATATTAAATTTGATATTGATTTCAAGAACATACTAATTACCGTTTTCTGAGAGACTGTAGGCAATCTGGAGACATTTTCCTTTGCCGAATACGAAAAAAACCCTCCCATATTCATGACTGGTTTTCCTAATTTTCATTGAAAATGACAGTTTAAAATACAGTTTTTCATCTTGTATACCTAAAAGTTATGCCCCGAAACATCTTATTTGACCAAGCTAAAAGATTTTCAAGAAAAACAGGAAAATTTAATCATTTTTAAGCTAAAATAGTGTGCTTTCAAACAAAAAGGTTCCCTATAGATTGGTTCAATAAATTTATTTCATTTAAATTGATTTAGCTCACGGGGCAGATACATAGAATGAGGTAGGGATAAAGAAAGTAATTTCATTGAAAAGAATTGAAATTGAAATCACAAGAATACAGGGTTGATTACTTTGTCGATAAAACAATCCTGATAGAAATAATGATCTTTTTTATATTATTAATATTAAACCTAAGGTAATTCCAACTTCCTATGATGTCATGTTATCAAAAACTGTTATTAAATTAAATTCATACCCAATAGAACAAAATGTTTTGGAAGAATGATTTTCCATACATGTAGTTGTAATGACAAATATTGTTTAGTGAAAGAATTTAAAAATGCATATTTTCTTAATTTAATCAATTTTTCAATCTTTAATAAAATGCTGAAAAGGGCAATAAGTCCTGCACAGGTAGCTTCATTCAGACACTTTCATGATTGTACTTCTAATGTAAAAAGTTTCCCTGGTATTCAAAAGTATCTTATCAGTAGCAAGTATTTAGGAACTTTCAGTATCGGAATTATGGATTTGAATCAGTTTTTAAATAATATTTATGATACTGTTTACAAAAAAAATTTGTTTATTTTTTGTTGTTGACATATGCTATTGTATACTTACATCTCCCATCTTAAATAATATGGCGACCTATACATTTTTGGTAATAATTTGGTAAATTTAAGCTTTATTAAATGAACATAAATTCAATTTTTGTACTTTAAACCATTAGAATTGTGAGGGTGGAAAGACCTTAAATAATTACAGTAGAAATTAAAAAAAAGATCAGCTTATTATATACTCTATCCGGTCTATCCATAATTAAAAATGTCAAACATTACTTATTTCATATACATAGGGAAAATCGAACAGTGTCATCCATCAGGTCCTCACTAAGTCCATATGACATTCATCATTCAACAATAGAACATTTAATTTACATTTGTCAATATATTTTACAGGGATCCAGAAGATACTGAAAAAGGGGGGTGATGCTTCGACTAGATGTGTCATTCATGTACTGGTATAGGTCTGTTAATGAGGCATATTCCATATCCTTAGGCCTTGAGAAACCATTGTGTGTTTCGGGTAACCCGACCTAAAAATGCACCGATCCTAACGTTTTTTTCGATGTCCGTATTTATTCGAATGAAGTTCCTTTCTATGTAAAATCCTTTTTTATCAGTTTAATACTTTTTCGTTTCTAAGAAACGTCTTTAAAACGCTTAGGCTTACAGCCAATATAAACGGAATTAAAATCAACATGCAAGCGTTTTTATGACGCATCCAACAGCATTGAGGGGGATCTTTTTGAAATTTCTGTAATTAAAGATGTTTCCACCCTGACAATAATGTTTAAAAGTATAACAAGACGCCCATGGGCCTTATAGGTCACCTGAGTATCATGTAACAACTTTCCAGCGATTGTATTTGGTTCGTGTTTTAAGCCAAAAGCCATGAAATTCACGAATTTTGAAAGAGGCACCATTGCTTATCAAAGGGCAGATTTCAAAGCATTAATTTATTTTTAATCAAAGTACCCCCTTGGTACCCCTGACCCAGCAGCCCTGAAATTATCTATTTTGAAAGAGGAACCTTTCTTCATTATAAGGCCAGCATTATTTTTTTATGTTTAGGTTTGAGTTATGAACATGAGAATAAAAAAGTCCCGAAGGAAAAGGAAATAAATTTTTTTGATAAATCAATTATTAACATTTGTACATTCTTTTTTTATGCTATCCTAATAGGCTCTTTACCACTGGACACATAATGCTTACAAATAGGAAAGTAGAACATTTAATTGCTTATTTCATCATCTGCCAGTTTGGGCCAGTTATATAAATTTTGTGATGTTGATCAAAATATATTTTAAAAAATCAATTCTTTAAAAGTCTTTCAATACATCTTCATTTTCTTAATATGTGTTAGGTGAATGTGTAGACATTGTTCTAAAATTTACTTGATGCCTAAAATTATAATTCCTATCATAAAACAGACAGGAAGTATTGGGGAGTAGGGTCAACATTTTTTCAATTAAGTGTAAAATAATTTTTCTGGCTGATACAAATGATACTACATATATTTGTATATTCTTGCCTTTTAATAGTTGAATTTTTTTTTTATTTCTTCACTTCAGGTTATTGTTTATTTCTTCCTCAAATGGACTTCACTTCTCCCATAGTTTTATTCATTACATCTGATGCATAAGCAACAATTTTCTGAAGAATGATGCTTAGACTGTAAGCTATAACAGAGACCTAAACAATGTCCCTGGCAATATGCAATAGCTACCACGGGCAGTTTAAAACCTGGGGGAGGAAAATAATTTACAGTTACACTTTTGAAACGAATACATAATTATCTCACCAGCATGACATTGTGCAACAAAGTCGTCAGCATTTTATTTGTCCTTTGAACGGGTGAAACGTTTTGAATGGCACTCTTATCGATGAATTTTACACTAAACCATGCTAAATTCTTGTATCTAGCTTTATTTACCCGCCGTTTCAGGTCTAAAAACCGGAAGTGCGAGTTCGTAAATTTGAAATCTCGATCCCGACTCAAATTTGACATCGGAAAGAATTTTTTTTTAATTTTTTTCTAAAAGATCAAAACCTTGAGCGGAGGGTTTGTAAAACTGAAAATAAAATAAATCCTGGCCTTTGATATGTAATTAGATCATTAGCATATTAACCAAGAGCAAAGGATAAGATGTTCAAAGAATTCATACATTTCACTATATAATCATTAGAGCCCCACCCTAAAACAAGAACCCCTGACCCTGGGGCCATAAAATTCACAATTTTGGTAGAGGCACTCTTGCTTATCATAACTATGTACTTAGTTAGTTTATTAAATACCCAGGAGCAGAGAACAAGATTTTCAAAGAATTAATGTATTTTTACTACCTACTTATTTAGCCCCGCCCTAGCACTAGAACCCCTGACCCTGGGGCCATGAATTTCACAATTTTGGTAGAGGACTCATTGCTGATTACAATTATGCAAACAGTTTGACTGCTTGATGTCCAGGAGTAAAGAAGAAGATTTTTAAAGATTGCACTAATTTTAGTGGTTTTGGCCCCACCCCTCAGGCCCCAGGGGGGCAGGGATCATGAAATTCACAATTCTTGTTCCCCTTCACCCATAGATGCTTTGTACCAAATTTGGTTGAAATTGGTTCAGTGGTTGCAGAGAAGAAGCTGAAAATGTTCAAATGTTAACGCACGACGCACGACGAACGACGCACGACGCACGACGAACGATGACGGACGAAAACAGATAGCAATAGGTCACCTGAGTTTACTCAGGTGACCTAAAAATTGAATTTATTTTCATTTGATAAAATTTAAATTTAACAATTATTTCCAAAAATCTATAGGTCGCCATAATATTCAAGATGGGATACTAAATAGACAGAAGCATATGTCAACATAAGAATCGAAATTGTACATTTTTTGGTAAAAAGTATAAATAGTATGTAAAAACTGAGTCAAATGCATAATTATATAATGCTGAAAGTTCCAAAATACCTGCTACTTATAAGATACTTTTGAATTGTGAATATCAGGGAAACTATTTTTCATTAGAAGTACAAATAAGCAAATGCCTGAAGGAAGAGACCTGAGCAGGAGTTATTGTCCTTGTCAACATTTTTAAAGATTGAATAATTGATTAGATAAAGGAAATATGCACATTTTAATTCTTTTACTTTACAAAATTTAATATTACACTTATGGAAAATCATTCTTTCAAAATATATTGTTCTATTGGGTATGAATTTTATTTAATAACAGTTTTTGCAAAAAAATATGACATCACAGGAGGGTGGAATTACTTTAAAAGTATTGTGAAATAGCTGAAATGGTATTGGATGGTTACGTTCCGATTACGTGTTCGAATCGCGTGGTTTCGTACTGCGTAAGTATTATTCCCCTTAGAGAAGTGGACAGGCTATCGCCTACATCCAGATGATAGCTTGTCTACTTCTCTAAAGAGAATACGTAGGTATAACTACAAGCCAACTTGTATACATGCCCACAGGTGAATCAAAATGTTTAAAAACGCACAGCCTGTGCCACGGGTACATATAATAAAAAGTTGTGTTTTTCAAACATGTCGGTGTTAAATATAATGCCAAATAATATTCTCATGATTTTCCATTCCAGTGGTCATGAATACCAAAAATAAAAGAAAATAAATCAATCAATAAATAAATAAAAAAATCCCTACCTACATGTATCTACCCTAATTATACCCCACGCAACAAGTTGCGTGAGGTGTAATGTTTAGACCCGTGCGTTAACCCTAACAAAAAAATACTATAGTTAACTATAGTTACATGTAACTATAGTTAACTATAGTTAACTATAGTTTACTATAGTTTACTATAGTTAACTGTAATTTACTATAGTTAACTATAGTAAATCTAAGTGTCAACGTTTTTGTCAAAGTTTTTCAAAGTGTCAAAGTTTTTGTCAAAGTTTTTCAAAGTGTCAAAGTTTTCGCCAAAGATTTTCAAAGTGTCAAAGTTTTCGCCAAAGTTTTTCAAAGTGTCAAAGTTTTCGCCAAAGTTTTTCAAAGTGTCAAAGTTTTTGCCAAAGTTTTTCAAAGTGTCAAAGTTTTCTCTAAAGTTTTTCAAAGTTGTCAAAGTTTTCGCCAAAGTTTTTCAAAGTGTCAAAGTTTTCAATAAAGTTTTTCAAAGTGTCAAAGTTTTGGCCAAAGTTTTTCAAAGTGCCAAAGTTTTCGCCAAAGTTTTTCAAAGTGTCAAAGTTTTTGCAAAAGTTTTTCAAAGTGTCAAAGTTTTTGCAAAAGTTTTTCAAAGTATCAAAGTTTTTAATAAAATTTTTCAAAGTATAAAAGTTTTCGATAAAGTTTTTCAAAGTCTCAAAGTTTTCAATAAAGTTTTTCAAAGTGTCAAAGTTTTCAATAAAGTTTTTTGAAGTGTCAATGTTTTCGATAAAGTTTTTCAAAGTTTCAAATTTTTTGATAGACTTTTTCAGAGTTTCAAAGTTTTCGATAAAGTTTTTCGAAGTGTTAAATTATCCAAGCTTTCGATAAAGTTTTTCAAAGTGTCAAAGTTTTCGATAAAGTTTTTCAAAGTGTCAAAGTTTTTGATGAAGTTTTTCAAAGTGTCATAGTTTTCAATAAAGTTTTTCAAAGTGTCAAAGTTTTTGCCAAAGTTTTTCAAAGTGTCAAAGTTTTCGTCAAAGTTTTTCAAAGTGTCAAAGTTTTCGCCAAAGTTTTTCAAAGTGTCAAAGTTTTCGTCAAAGTTTTTCAAAGTGTCAAAGTTTTCGTCAAAGTTTTTTAAAGTGTCAAAGTTTTTGTCAAAGTTTTTCAAAGTGTCAAAGTTTTTGACAAAGTTTTTCAAAGTGTCAGAGTTATCACTATAGTAAATCAAAGGGCGTATTTGTTTCTCAAAAACTGGATTTAGTTTTGAACCAGTTTTGTAAACTGTTCATTTGTTCCACAAACTGGTTTTAAACTAGTTTAAACCCAGAACCGGTTTTTCATTTGTTTTGGCTGTAACTGAAACCAGTTCGTTAAACCAATCAAACCACCTCCGATGGTGGTTTATTCGGTTTACGCAAGAGCGGGAAGTCTTCCAATATGGCGATGATGAAAGATGGTGACTATTGTAATAAAGAAAAAAGTTATAAATAATAGTATTTTCGGGGACAAACAACTCTTTTGACTAAAATGCCACACTCTTATATTTGATGTACTAAATATAAGGCTTCAGAGAATAGATAAATGATGCATATTGAAAATAATGGTGTTTGTTTAATAATAATGAACAGAATATGTTAAATTTTCCGTTTCAAAGATAAGTTTTGAATCATTTGGACAAACTTCAACATGTATGGTATTGTAGAACATACAGTGAAGAAACTTAAATACTGGAAATCTAAAGAGTATTTATACTCGAGTGTTATCTTTCCATGTGTTAAAATGTGGAAATTATTCATTTTGATTAATCTTTTAGGCATTAAAAATATAAATACTGTATTTTAACTATAAGTAAGATAATCAAAGAAAAGAAATTTATTTGGATGTGTAATTTGGTTATAATACATGTATGTTGTTCTGCATCTTTTGACGCCATCATGTATAAACTGTTCATTTGTTTTACCGAGGTAAACCGGATTAAAATTTAAACCAGTTGAAAAACTAGTTTTAAACCTTAAACCAAAACCTGAACCAGTTTCCGTGCAACAAATTCGCCCAAAGTTTTCAAAGTGTCAAAGTTATAACTATAGTTAACTATAGTATTTTTTGGTTAGGGTTAGTCAGTCAGTCAGTCCGTCAGTCCTGTTTTTTTTTGTCAGCGCAACTCCGCATAAACCACTGCACAGAATTTCGTCACACTTTGCAGATATTTAGGACACAATGTGTAGATGTGCATATTACCAGGAAATTCCAATTTCTTTATTTTTTCCGGAAATTTTCGCACTTTTAACTTAGGTTTTTGGCCATACCTTGAATATAGAGAAGAACAGTTTGTCAGTCCAAATCCTCATAAATCGTTGCACAGAAATTCTTCAAACTTTGCACTTATCTAGCACACAATGTATAGATGTGCATATTACCAGGAAATTCCAAGTCCCTTATTTTTCTCTGAATTTTGCCACTTTTCAACATATATTATTTTGAGTTTTGGGGGAGCTTGGGGTATGTGAGCTTGCTCACTTTTTTATTCATTTTGTCAACAGTGTTACCCTTAAAACACAATTTTTTAAAAGGCCTTTTGAAGATTGTCTTAGTAGTAAATGGTGGAATTCATTTTAAATCAGGTACAGTCTAAATTTTTGGGCTTCACTTTTCTTTACTCAAATATCACAAAGGTATAAGTTCAGTATGGAACAACTCGTCCCAAAGACAAGTCACCCCGAACACTATTACTTAGTAAAAACAACTCGTCCCCAATTTAGGACAACTCAAGACAGCTCGCCCCATTATTTTTTCTTATGAATTGCAAGGGGAAAAATCAAATTTTATTCAATAAAGTATATTTCATATGTATCTGTAATAAATAGGAACTTTTATGATATTTTACAGGGTCATGTAATCAGTTTTTTTTTTCTTTTTTTTTCTTTTAACACTTTCACATGTACATATAAAATAATTTTCATCATTTGGTTCACAATAACATCGGGTCTACACAAAATATAAAGTTATGTTTATAGAATGTGAAAGGTGTTTTAAAAAAAAATATATAGACAAAGAAAAAGGGGGGGGGGGGTCAGCAAGAAAAAAACCTTTCTTCTATTACAAATAATACAAAAAAAAATCACTCAAATAAATTATAGGATGTACATATATATATAAACTTGTATATGTAACTCTATTACTTACAATGTATCACAAATATTTTGCCAATGCCTTTCATATTCTTCATATTTACAATTCTTCATCAATACAAATTTTTTAATCAAAATTCTATCTGTGATCCTCTTTAATACAGCTTCAGCATCTATTCTTGGAACATTCTTATATTTACTGGCAAAAATAAATTGTTTTACAATAAGTATTAAAAGGTTTTGAAATTTATAAACATTCATAATTTCATATTTACCAAATAGTATTGCTTGTTTATCAAAACAACAATGAATATTAAACTTATTTAAAATCCATTCTTCAATAGTACACCAGAGTTCTTTTACATGGAAACATTCAACAAATAAATGATCAATTGTTTCTATGTCACTTCTGCAGAAACTACATGCTGGAGAATCGATCAATTTTAGTCTAAAGAGATAATAATTAGTTGGGATGATTCTATGTAAGATTTGAAACTGTAGCCATTGAAGTTTAGATTCTTGAGTTATTTTAAAAGGAAGTTCAAATATTTTAGCCCAGTCTGCCTCATCGAAGATAAATCTGTTTTCTCTCCATTTTTTGATTGAGTTAACTGGCTCTTTCTTTTTACTTATAAATATGTTATACATATCCTTACAACCTTTATCATATTTATAAAATACAAAAATGGAATTTGGAAGATGTGGTCCAATCAACTTAGCATTTTTAATTTCATCATTTATATTTTTCAGTCTATTTAACACTGCTATTCTAAGACCATTATAATCAACAAAATTTGTTTTCACTTTCAAGTTTATTAATGAGTCGAGACTTATGAAACTACCCTCATTGTTAAAGAGGTCAGTAAGAAAAACAATGCCTTCATTAAAATAATTTTTCCAAAAAAAAGATTTATTAATTTTAATCCTTGGATTATTCCATATATGTTCAAAGAGCACATGCCTGTCCTTTTCTTGATTTATTATAGTTAGCCTTGCCCAGCTTGACAGAACTTCTTTCTAAAAAACATTATTTAATCTTGTTGAGAGATTCAGAATATAATCAGAACCCCTTATCCAAAGATTGTTTATATCTACTTTTAGTTCAGCTTCAAATAATTTTGCCCAGTTTGCTTGTGAGTGAATAAGTCTTCTAATCCAACTTGATTTAAGGGCAGAAATGAATTCTGTATAATCAATCATTTTTAGACCTCCATATTTATAGTCCTGGATTATAACATTTTTCTTTACCTTGTGAGTTTTGCTACCCCAAAGAAAATAATACAATTCAGTCTCAAACATCTTCAAAAAGTCTGACTTAGGGTTTGGTAAAGTAAGAATTAAATGGTTTAATTTGGGTAATATTAAAGTTTTAATTACTGTTAACATTCCAATTGGGGTAAGTTTCCTTAAACTCCACTTATGTAACAAAGTTTTGATTTCATTTAGCTTTATGGAATAATTAAGATCAAGCATTTCATTCAAGTTTACTGAAAATTTTATTCCTAGAAGATCAAATATTGAATTTTCCCAGTCAAGCTTCCACCTTGAGTGATGAAATACATCCCTTGAAAATTTTTTACTTCCAATCCATATCATTTTAGTTTTTAAGAAATTTATCTTTAAGCCTGATATATTAGCAAAATAATCTAGTTCTCGGAGAATACCATCCATAGATCTTGGTGAACCATCTGAGATAAGAGAAGTATCATCAGCATATTGAGAGAGTTTGTACTCTTCACCCTCAATTGTTATACCTTTTATATCTTGATTATTACGAATTAAGATTCCAAGAATTTCAGCACATAACAAAAAGAGATAAGGTGAGATCGGATCACCTTGTCTGCATCCTTTTTGGGGGAAAAGATAGTCTGAAGTAAATCCATTTTGTATAACACATGATTTAATACCATTATAGAAGGTTCTAATCCAATTTTTAAAAGAGGGTCCAAAATTAAAAAAGTCAAGGGTTTGATATATAAAGTTCCATGAGATTGTATCAAAAGCCTTTTCAAAGTCAATTAACATCAATAGACCAGGTATTTGATTATATTCTGTATAATGCATTATATCATATATCAGTCTAATATTCTCTCCAATAAATCTACCTTTTATAAATCCAGTTTGGTCTCTATTTATCAATTTGCCCAATTTAGTTTTCATTCGTTCCGGACTAATGGGTCGCCAGTTTTTCAGAAATTGTTTTGGCTTTCCTGTTTTTGGGATACAAGTAATGATTCCTAATTTATTTGAGTCTTTATTTATTTGAGTCTGAGAAATGAAGTTTTTCATTTGAATTATTTATTGCTCTTGTAATAAAGGAGCCAATATCTTTCCAGAAAAAATTAAAAAATTCACATGTAAATCCATCCGGTCCTGGACTTTTGTCATTTTTCATTTGTTTTAAGAAGTTTAAAACTTCAAAGTTTGTTACAGGACCTTCCAGACTGTTTGATTCTTCTCTACTTAATTTGGGAATATCATAATCTTTAAGTCTTTCATGAATAATTTCAGTATCTACATTTTCCCTTTTCTTATATAAGTTTTCATAGAAAGCTTTCGTTTCATTTAATATCTCGCTTTGGGAAGAAACAATTGATCATGTAATCAGTTTGATATTTTTTTCTTATAATAGAACAGAATTTAAGCAACTGAAATAAAATATTTACTCATGAGTGCAGTCTATTAAAGTTTGTCAATGTGGAAAAGTGGTTTTGAAGTTAAAAAAACCCAATTATTTCTCAATTGTTTCGATACTAACGTACGTAATCTAACAGAAACTTTATGATAGGCAGAATGAAGGTTTTGATATGCTCTTGCTCTTGCTCTGTCTGCATTGAATTAATGCCAAGTTGCAATATTTAAATTTTATAAACATGGGTACAAAAATGGTTTTATTTGCATTGAATGCCAAATAGCATAGGTAAAAAATGCTCATATCTTTTCCTATCATTTGTAAATCTTATTATCAAATTTCTAAATAGATGTTGAATGTAAGAAATAAAAAATTCAAGAAGTTTTGGACTTTTGTATGTTTATGCAGATAAATATGAATTCAACAAGGGGTTGACAAATGTCATATCTAATGGGTTTGCAATCTAATGTAAGAGTATAGATATCCAAGACAAAGTGGACAATTGCACAGGTGTCAAAGAACCTCTGCTGGGGGGGGGGGGGGTAATTTAAATGACAGGTGTAAGTAACCCAAGAAGAATTGAACAAGTATCATTTACTTGTTACCTATACGTCAAAGGAGCAAAGTTGTTCAAAATATCAGGCTTTATCTAATGAGGTCGTCAAAACACGTCCGGCGACGTCACTTCCGGTCAAACCAGAAGTAGCCAAAAATGGCTTAATATTGCAATAATCAATAAAGATTTTAAGGATTAAACCATTTTTGGACTTCATTACTCATTCAAAAAA
Organism: Saccostrea cuccullata; assembly: GCF_032062105.1. Classification (NCBI taxonomy): domain Eukaryota; kingdom Metazoa; phylum Mollusca; class Bivalvia; order Ostreida; family Ostreidae; genus Saccostrea; species Saccostrea cuccullata. Next base: position 14,001 of record NW_026930029.1, read on the forward strand.
AAAAAAATGAAAGTTACAGATGCACTTTAGGTCAAACAGGACGGAAGACATACTCGTTGCTTTGCAACGAGCTCGGCTCTAGTTCTTCTTATTTTTTTTCTTACCGATTTTGTGCATGCGATTTCTCAAAAAAGGCTGGTTAGATTTTTATGAAACTTTTAGTTCTTGTTGAACATAAAAAATCCTGATGATTTTTTTATTTTTATGACGTCACTTCCGGTTCGAAGATTTTCGCAATTTTGTGAATTTTAAGGGTCAATTTGTCCGTTGCTCTTCTTTAAAACCACTCATTACAGGAAGATGAAACTTTTCAGGAAGATGAAGCAACATATTTAGATTTGCATTGTTTTGTTAACTTTCATCGGAAATTTTCGCGATTTAGTGATTTTCAGAGGGTCATTTTGTCCGGCAGTTTTCTCAAAAAGCACTAAACTCAGAAGCATGAAATTTTCAGTGTTAATAGAGCAACATGTGCTGATGTGACATACACCTCTCTTTTTCTCCGGAAGTGCAGCACGTCGGCGCTCGCTATGGCTCTAAAAAAGTCATATCGGGGATTTAGAATTTTTTTTACACCTTTTCTGCAATATCTTTTTACATGTTAATATTTTGTAAAGACACATAGAATAAAAATTGTCGAAAATGTCGAAGTCTTTCAAATAATATCAACGATAAGGCGCTGACCCCTATAATTAAGGACCGAGAAGGGCCGAAAGTTTTTCCTTAATATCTCAAAAAATATTGAGAATTTGTTATACATCAAAGAAGCAAAGTTGTTCAAAATGTCAAGCGTAATCTATTTAAGTCATCAAAATGCGTCCGGCGACGTTACTTCTGGTCAAACCGGTCAGAAAATTCATATTTTTGCCATTCTTAGCAAGTTTTTGGGTCCATGTGACACTGGAACCATAAAACTTAATTTTCCGTCCGTCGACATCACTTCCGGTCAACCGGATGTAGCCAAAAATAGCATATTTGCAAAGGTTTTGACACAAAATTTGAAATTATAAAGTCACTGGAGACGACTTCCCTCATTGCTGTCTTTTGTTGGCGTCACTTCCGGTTAACACTGGACGGAAGACCTACTCATTGCTTTGCAACGAGCTTTGCTCTAGTTATCATTATTATTATTTTTATTATTATTACCGTAAATCTGGAAATTTTTGCTGTGGATAAAATTTTGTTTAGCAAATTTGCGAGTCCATTACATTGGCAAAAATATTTTTTTTTTTTAAATAAATCATCAATACGAAAATGTTAACAAAGTAGTGGTCATTCGCAAAACTTTGAAACGTAAAAATTAATCAACAGCATTTTGACCTGAATTCGCAAAATAAAATCGACGTAAAAATTTCCAGATTTACGGTATTATTACAGAATCAAGAGAGTACATCAAATGCCGTCTGCAATCAATCAAATGCCATCTGTTACTGTATAACTGCGGACAATGCCTACCAACCGAAATAACAGGTAGGATGAATTAATACAAACAGTCATTTCACTAGTAATTTTACTTGGAATTGTCAAAGTAAACGTATTGTTTCAAAGATTGAATAAGTGAGAAATAAAAGCCCTGGCAATAACCATTCAAAAGTTTTAGTCAAGGTTTAAGATATATTTTAAAGGAATTAAAACTCCAAGGTCAAGTTATATTTGAAAAAAAAGAAAGGTCATAAATGTATATCACAAGGTGTGTACAAGTAAAGAAGGAAGGCAATAGATGTAGAGGCAATTGTTAAAAAGGTGTGATCAAGTGTCACATTGGTAAAATTTTGCAAAACTGAGTGAAAATTTTTAAGATTAAGTTTTGCTTAGCGAGTGAAATTTTTAGATTAACACGTCAAACATCACACACTATTACCGGCAACTGGGACGACAGATGCAACTGTGACAACAGACACGCAAGTTTTTTATCGCATTAGAGGTAGGTGACTTTTAAATAAATTTGTGGCAATTTAAAACACCCATTTACTACAGTATTGTGGTTTCCTGATTCGGTCAAACCATAAACTTCTTCTTAGAATATATAACCATGATTTACTAATTAAAATGGAAAAGGAAAAGAGGAAAGTTAAAAATTAACCGTCGTCCACCGAAAATTGGTCAACCTGAGCTTATTTCATTAAAACTGTTACTTCAATGTCAGATTTCTTTTTGTATATAAAAAATTAAGGCTCTTTACGATCTAAGTACAAAATGTGAATAGTCTCATTTGTTTAAGAAGCGTGCTGCAAACGTTTGATTTTGGTGAGTAAACATTTTTTGGCTATCGTGTACAACAGACGGATGATTTTTACGGCAAACACTGACGACAGATAATTAATACTTAATATATTTAATATGTATGAAACCAAATAAATAAAGTAAATTTAAATAACTTAGTTTTAGTATTCCTTTTGTAAGGAGATCTATCGGCCCGCATGCGATAGTCAACATTTTTCTGATGAGAAGATCGAAAACTGACTGAAAACCAAGTTGTTACCGATTGCCATTAGCCATATGATTATCTGTCGTCAGTGTTTGCCATTGAAATCATCCATCCGTTGTACACGATAGCCAAACAATGTTTACCCACCAAAATCAAACGTTTGCAGCACGCTTCTTAAACAAGTAAGACTATTCACATTTTGTACTTAGATCGTAAAGAGCCTTAATTTTTTATATACAAAAAGAAATTTGACATTGAAGTAACAGTTTTAATGAATTAAGCTCAGGTTGACCAATTTTCGGTGGAAGATGGTTAATTTTTAACTTTCCTCTTTTCCTTTTCCATTTTAATGAGTAAATCATGGTTATATATTCTAAAAAGAAGAAGTTTATGGTTTGACCAAATCAGGAAATCACAATACTGTAATAAATAGATGTTTTAAATTGCCACAAATTTAGTTAAAAATCACCTACCTGTGATGCGATCTACAACTTTCGCGTCTGTTGTCACAGTTGCATCTGTCGTCCCAGTTGCCGGTAATAGGGTGTGAACATGTTGGTACCTTTAGAACGTCCTTTTCAGATGTGAAATACGAAAGCAGGAGCTCTTATCAATGAAAAGTTAAAGGCAAATTATTTTTCTGTGCACAACAGACAGAAGACGGATAGGACAAAAATTATATGCCCCCAAATCTTTAATGATAACACATTTTTCTACGCGTTTATATAATGAAATGTATTCTTGTGTTTCAAAAAGTGATTTTGTTTAGCGTTTATATCGGTATTTGACTAAAAGCGACATTCTTAATACATGTAGCTCTGAAAAAAATTACTCACAGGTTTGTTTTGGTTTTTTAGAACACAGCGAGACGTAATAGAAATACGATACAGAGAAGCACAATTCACTTTTAAAGGTTCACCGTATACTGTGTGCCTGTTTTTAATTGTGTGCCTTTTTCTTCTTGTGTTTTTGTGCGCTTTCCCATTTGGTACGTATATTTTGTATGATTTCCCTACAGTAAATGTCTCCTTAAAAATCACAATATTGTCATATAAATATATAGACTACTATACAGTGAATAATAATAATAATAATAATAATAATAATAATAATATCTTCTTAAAAATCATGGAATTTATTCAAGATGTCTACTTGTGACATTTTAACAGAATACTGTAATCGTATTACATTTGGCTGTGTATTCTTTTTATCAGCTTTGGCGGATCGCAGCAACCGCTAAATCAAGTAAAATGTCTTGCACGTATAAATATACCCGGTAAATAAGAATATGAAGAAATGCGCTAAATCAAATCTACGCTACTTTCTTCAAAAGTCAATTACCGCCAAATATCGTGCACGCTAAATATAATACATTTACAGTAATCTGTCGAAAAATATTTGTTATCGTTGAATTACATTTAAAGCTTGAATTATACAATACCAGCCTGATCCAAGCAGTCCCAGAATTCAGACCCCGATACTGCTTTGAGACCGCTGTAGGGCTGTTGTAGGACTAGACCACTATAAGGCAACTCTCGGACTGTTATAATATGGGACCACTCTAGAAAGCAGACCCAGCAATCCCTCAGACTGCTTTTTTCACTTATGCGTGAAATTTCTACGTGACATTATAATTCCACCCCCTGTGCTTTTTTCCCAATTTGCATGCTCCCTGTTGTTGTTTTGTTTCTCTTTCAGCAAAATAAGAATAAAACAAGGATTTCTTACATTTCCTACAAAATTTTACTAGGAAGATACAGTTTTGACTAGTAAAATTAAAAACGTAAACTTCATAATTGTAGTCTAGAATTAAATCAAAATATGAAAGTAATTAACAAGGACGAGAACACTAGATTTTCTGACATCAGCATAAATTTGTTTCATGAAGCAAATTTTGTAAATGTGACAATAGAAATGAAAGACTTTACATCATATTAGAGACTTTTTTCATAAATCACAAAAAAGAATTGAAAATGGCTTTCCGAGGAAAAATTCATGTACTTTTTTTTTCAACACATCGGAGTTTAATGCATTGCGACTCATTCACCAGTGTGTAAAGTAAACAGATAGTTAATTTTCATGAATATATAATTGGCGAAAAGCAATAAAATGCCGAAGACAGTTTAAGGTCAATTAGAAATTAATGAAATAGATACGCTACCTATCTTAAGCAAAGTTAAACAAAATTATAAACTTAATTCAACTATATGAAAACGTATGGAACCTTATAAAATATCAACTTATTATACATCGGCCGAAACCATTGTTCAAAGAGACGTAGGTGCTATTGTGTAGTTAATGCGTTGATTTTTTTTTCGTGTGATATACGTGTATATAGTTTGAGACAGCAGTACAATTATAATTAAACCTTCGATATTATCAAAATGTTCCTATGTACATGCAAACGGCAAAACGTTTGTACAAAACATAGAAGCCTCAAGTAGGCCTATTTTTCATATTAAAAAAAACTCAATTATTTAAATGTGAGCAAGGAGCAGTGTCTTTGGAATATAATCTTTAAATTTCGACCTTAAAATAAAAAAAAAAGAGCTCTACGATTTTTCCGGTTACGAAGTGAATAATATGCAGTAAAGCAACGACGTGTTGCTATTGTATCGTAAACACGTAGATGTAGTAGACTTCACTGATAATGAGATACACAGATTTCTTATCATATATTTCTTGGTGTTGTTTGTCCTCAAATGATCAACAGTCAGGTTCTTAATCTGAAACCACGGGAGAAATGAATTCAATATGACCCTGATTGATACTTGTATTAATGTTGTTAAATAACTTTAAAGCTGAACACGATTCGTAAAAGTAATGTGTCCGCCATTTTAGTTCCCGAGTCTTGCTACCCTGCAGACCCCTATAAATAGGGCAAGAATTAGAGACTGTTCAGTGTAATCGGTCGACACCTGTTTAGACGGACACAGGACTTGGTAGCGAGAATAATAACGTAATACTTCGTCTAATGCAGGAAAGTAAGATACCAAATAAATTTACGATTAAAGTTGTATAAGTGTATAAGATAAATGTAACTGCGATAAAATATAAACAAATGTAATGCAAGATAACCAGCAAGAACACGGTCGGCATTCCACACCGATACCCGTGACAATAAAGCAGTCAGGTGTAACAAATGCGACGAGTATACCCTAGTATAGATGTATCGTATATAATGCTATCAAAAATGGCGTATGCCTATTTACGAGTCGTGTTCAGCTTTAATGTTCCAATTCATTCGAGGTCGATGTAACAAAGATGGGCTCGTTTTGCAGAGAACATATAATTTATCCGTTATAAAATCATATAGTCTGAAAAAGAAAATGTGTTTTGATAATACGTCCAGTTTAAGGTTACACAATGGGATAGATTCCGAGCATGCTTTCACTCATGAACATTTAAAGAACAAAATCAAAATGTCTATTTGCGTTCATCTTGGACCACGTTCCTAAGCCGTCCACGTCCAATCCTTGCCCATGTCATACGGGTACCACGCCCTTGCACTGAATGCCACAACGTCCTCGACGTCCCACTTATCCAAAGCGTCCCAAGCGTCCACAGTGCTGACAAATCCAAGAAACCACGTTTCCCCACACACGGCCTCGCCTAGCATACCACGCCCTCGTGTAGTCGCCCAGGTCGCCACCGCTGACAGCACCAAACCATCGTGTAACCACACGCATGCATATATACGTACAGGAACCTTCAACAAATATGCGTAGACATAATAACAGCTTGACCCCAACGGGCTGCCTTACAACACATCAAAAATGCTTACACATAAAATTGTTCAAACATACAGTTTTAACTAATTTGTATCACACCGTTTATTACGGCAAAGCAAAAAAAAAAAAAGTACAATATAACGTTACACTCTAAGTAATAAACTTATATTATTACTTTACGCTTAAACTCACGGTATGTGCACGTGGTAATAATTCCCGTATACAATTCGAACACTTTCTCGTGGATAAAAATAGAGTAAGCTAAATTAATATAAACACTGCATTACTTTTATTTATAACAAATGTACGTAAATTGCACTTAACCCGATTGGAGATTCAGTTACCACGAATAAAACTACCTAACCCTCCATGGACATGTGAAACTACTTTCACTGGTCAAGGAAAACGTGCGCTTCCCAAGACAAACCTGACATCACCTTATATAGCGACTGGCCAAATATTTAAATCACCTGAGCGTCACAATGGGGCTCCTTGCAGGATAAACGCTAAATACAAATAAGGGTCAACACAGGGCAATACTAATAAAAGAAAAACAAATAAACATTTAACAAAATCAACTTTGATTGTGACACCGACTTATAGGCGAGTATATACGGTATGTTTTTCATGCTAGACGTGTAGAAATGTGTATATGCCAAGTAAGGGGTTAAACAGAACTTGCAAGAATATTGTTGTCAGGATAAATACTAACTGTTAAGAAAATATGATGTGAGATTTGCATTACTTACACTGATAACATTTGTCGAGGTAAGCTTCGTTATCTTTGATTACCTATGTTTGATTTTTTGATGAACGGTGCGTGTTGCCGTGGTTACTAAAAATAGACATTTATGTGAAAAACATTCAAAATGCTGCTTTTCCTACAGTTTTGGTCCGATTTCAATACAACTTGGCACACAAATAGACTACAGTAAGATACATGATTCTGTGTATCATTTTTTGATTTCAATGAATGGTGTTGCCGTGGTTACTAAAAATAGAAATTTCTGTGAAATACTTTTTAAATGCTACTCATCCTACAGTTTTGGTCTGATTTTTTTTAATTTCGATGAACGGTGTTGTTTTTGTTACTTAAAATAGAAATGTCTTTAAAATATCGAATATACTCGCCTATAAGTCGGCTTTTTAAAAATTAAACTTTGGTATAAAACTCTATGTCCGATTTATGGGCGAGATAAAAAGATTAGTATTTTAGAATGTCAATCTTTTCTAACATAAGCTTAAAGTGGCAATATGGCGCATCTCTTCAAAAACAGACTTGTTAAAATTTTCCTTTTGGATTTTGAATTTTTTTTTATACTCATAAATGTATACACTTTCAGAAAATCACAAATTTCATAAGTATATAATTCTGATTATTTCATTAAAATTAATAATTATTTATGGCCCATAAATATATACATCGCAACGTGTTCGAGGTTCCACATTCCATGCTATTCACGCATGCGTATAGTTTTCATAAACAAAACAGCATGGTAAGAGAAGGAAGCCCGGTAGGCCTGCTACATTGACAAAGTGGGCCAAAACGAAAAACAAAATCAAAAATAGGGCTTGAAATTAAAAAGCAACTTTCCTGACAAAAATTTAGTTGGGAGATTAATATAATCATTGGATGAAGAAGAAACGGGATCTCCGCGACATTCACGTGGGGCTCGCGAAGGTTCTACCCTACAAGTTTGTTGATACATGCTATTATTTCTCGTATCTCCATGGCTTTCAAAGAAAAAAAAATCAGTGTATACTCAACGTAAAAATGCACTTATGACATATAAAAATTATTGCCATTTGAAAAGCAAATTGTATTGGAACTTCAGAAAGATATTTTGTTTGACATATTGCCTCGATGAAGTATGATTTGGTGGATTTTCCTTTCCTGCACCCAAATAAACAAAACGTCAACATTTGTACTTAATTATGTTAAATTCGTCTGAATGCAGACAAATATGTTAACAATTATTAATTTACCGGAGAGTTAAGATATTTTGATTCTCAGAATTGCTTTTACTTAATATTCTATTATAATTGTAAACCCTACTTTGTATGCACGTGCCATTTTAGAATTCACGTGGTACAAATAAACAGAACTATGTTGTACGACCCTTGATTTTCCGGAAGATTTTAATTACGTTAATTTTACATGAGGAGATAATATTTATTTATCTCAAATGCTTACTTCAAGTTTTTACCTTATTCCTGAATGTTATATTGGGTAAATTTGAATGAAAATGCACACGATTTGCAGCCGTATTGCCACTTTAAAAAATACAACCGACTTATAGGTGAGTATATACGGTACTTTCAAAATGCTACTCTAAATACAGTTTGAGTCTGATGACATGTATAATATAATTTGGCATGTAATTAGACTACACTGATACATAAAATAAGTTTTGTGTTTTGATTTTGATGATTGATGTTGCCATAGTGATTTAAATTGAAAGTTCTTTAAATTTTTTTTTAAAAGCTACTCCTACAGTTGTAGTCTTATTGCAATCTTGCCACAAAGAGACTTCGTCAAAGGATCATTATTCTATTTATTGCTTTTGTAAAGTTTTAAGTCCCAACTCAGATTCTTTTCTCTTCCTTTATTATAAGTAGAAACCAGTAGAGCTTCAGTCTCGACAGAGACTTTTAGTTTCGTATGTGACCCCCTTAAAACATCTTTTTGAGTACTTTTACCTTGTTCATGTTATTTTGGTCGTGGTTGATCGTCGACTGTACAGTAATTGTACAGGAGTCCCCGTTATACTTCACCCATCTGGTATATCTCTGCCTCAGAGCATGTCGGCGAGTCGAACAGGGGTATAACTGTTCTACTCTAAACCAATTCATTATTTTCAAATGAAAGTAATAAAACAACTCACGATTTGGACAAAGAAACGACACGTAGCAGCTTTACTGTATAATGTACATATCATATGCAAAATATGAAAATCTTTTTTTATATACATATACATTGTATATAGGTGTTGGATTGAACAATGAATACAAAATTTAGCTTTACATTTTTTTCAAAGTGCGATGATATTGGTCCCAAATTTAACGCACTTTGAATTTTTTTTTCAAAGTGCGTGATTTTTCAAAGTGCTTTTAACAGCGCGCTATACAGCTTGGCCATAGAGGCAAGTTATAAATCATAAAGCTTTCGATGCCGATTGATTTTTCGCTGCCTAGTTATTAAGATATTAGTTTTAGTATATTATTTATGATATTTATTAGTAGAAATATTACTTTACAGTTCTTCGGACAATAAAAAACTTCGAGTAGAGGAATTGAGTTCATTCTGTGGAATCCACTGACAACTTTCAGAGGAAACTTAAGAGGACAATTTTTATTAGCACAGGTAAAAAAGAGGTTTTTTTTATATTGAAGTCATATTACTCAGTTGCCTAGGATATTTTTTTTTTAAAAAATGACCATTTTACTCAAAATCAACGTAAATGCCTGGTTAGTCAACATAAAATTCTACAATTCAGCATTATTATCTGACATGTCGACGTTATATCTTACAACTACCTTGTCACTAAAATTATGTTGACTTGTCAGATATTATGATGAAAAGTAGATATTAATTAGTGGTTTTAACATCCTGGTCGTAATAATTGTTATCTGACAAGTCGACATGCATTCGATTATCGGACAATTCAACATAAACGTCTGACAGATCGACACAAGCGTCTGCCAAGTGATGACAAAAATGCACCACAAAAGTCTTCAGATATCCAACTGAAAGTCTTTTTTAATTAAGACAGAGAAAATCAGATGAATTCATTTCTCAATTTTGCCATACGAGAGCTGTCAATAAATAAAGGTCCTTTACTCTATGACATACAACAAAGATATCATATGACATTAAGCTTGACTTCCTCTCATGATCGAATCGAATGAAAGAATTGATTACAGTTTATGTGACCACTTTTAATCACATACTTTCATTGTAAATATCTATGCTAGAAAACAAGGGCTATTCAAGACACTGCACGTAAAATTAATGGTTAAGAATCCTTAAGCTAGAGTGAATTTAAACGCGTCACTAAAGCTGTTGAAAAATTGTTAAGGATCCCAAAGTAATATTCAATGAAATATGTGAAATTTACAGCAAACAATGTCTGTTAAATAGACACATGAGCAGGTGGATTTCAATGAACATAAATCATATAATGGGCAACAAAAATGGTACATGTACTGTCCCTGACGACAAGGTCTAGCAACATCCAATATTCTGTTTGCCAGAATTCAACACACTATCACTTACGATGTTTGATTGATTTTAAGACATAGCAAATTTGATAGGCATCATTTTGCTGTAGATTAAACTGTTTTAAAGAAATATTTCATCGTAAAAAAGCTAAGTACTCAATGTTCACCCTTTGTTTTAAAAGATGAGAGAAAACAAAAGCGTGTAAGAACATCTAAACAGTTATTTTCAAAAAAAGTAGTTATCCACGTTTGTCTGAAATTCAAACAGATAATTAAACTTGAATCCTTGTTTTAAACCCCTGAAACAAATTTACAATAAGATGCACTTGACAAAAACATTAAAGGTCTGAAAAGAGCAAGGAGCAAAGACCTGTAAGAGCACAAAGACAGTTTTATGCCATATTCTTGTATGTTAGTGTCTTGTTGTTCAAGTTCCTATTCGGGGAGGCATTTCAAATTCTCGAGAAGTCTAGAAAGAAAATCTTTAGAAAAAAAATCGAAAGGTTGATGATAGAAAGCAACCAGAATCAGGAATCCACTACATTAATTTTCTTCATGACAACGTCCAAATCAAAACGCCCTTAAGAGTAAAGGAGTTTTAAGGAAAAAAAGAAAGTTAATGTTTTGTCACACTAGCTAAAATATTTGCCAGATCTTTCAACCATTGACTTGTTTCATTTTATCAAACCTGAAACCAATACTCTGAAAGAAGAAACAAGTCCAGGAAATCATTGAATCTGTCATATTCTAATATACAAAGGACCATTTTCAAAAATGTGTAGATAACAATGTTACGGACATGTATTTTAATTAAAAGAGAATATTTAAGTGAAATCATTAAGACTTAATCATTGAAAGCGCATGGGTATGGTAAGAAAGCATATAAATCATTTCTCGGGAATTTTAGAATTTTAAAGAAAATTTAGTTTTGTAATTAACAAAAACCGCTGATAAACGTAAACTATTGTAAACTATTGCATTAAGATAAAAGGGTGTCTAACGCGAAGACGTGCACCACCACCACGGCACCACGTGACCTCCATAAATAACAAAATGTTCCTTAATAAAAAATCTAACAGAACAACAATACCCCGGGGTATAAAAATTTCTTTTAGGAAATAATATAGTTGAAAAACTCTTTGCCTAAAACGTGCTGCTAGAATCCCACTGTCCTGTCAGTAAAATAATTATTCCACACATTTGCACGGAACATTACCCAATGTTATGAATTTTATAAATATGAACCGAGAATTTTCGTAAAACAATTATTAACTCGGGATTCTAGCAGCACTTTCCAAATATACTAGTCAAAATTTCTAAGTCCACAGGCAAGTTTTTGTTTAACACCACTCTTATATTGAATTATTTTAACAGTATGATTTAATAAGTATACAGGATAATGAAGAAGCTAAACATTTTTCTCACTTAATTTATTTTATTTAAGCGCTTTAATACAATTTGCAGAGACGTTAAGGTACCCCAGAATTAGAAATTCACAACGTTAAATACTGCATTATTCTCCATTCAAAAGAATTCACAGCAAAACAACCGTTCCTCAACGGATTCACACTATTTAAGAAAAATTCTTTTATTGAATGTTTTTCCATATGAAGACTAGGTCGTCCTCTAGTTCCGCTAGATTCTGCTGCTGGAAACTGTCTCACATTCCGGTCTATCTTCTTGCATACATGCTAATTAGGGTTGAGATTAGGATGACAAGGGAGCTTATCGAAATTGTCTGTGCCTTATCAACAAAAGTTTCATAACGTCTTCCTACATGTATTCCCCACTCCTCCGGTTTGACATTGAGGGGAGGGCACGTCCGGTTCCGGTTCCATTGATTTCTCCGGATAAACTCTAGGATGATTTTGTTGTGTTAGTTGAAAATTAGCGATTTTTAACTATTGAAACGAATTCAGGTACGCTTTGTAAGTTTTTCTGGCGGTAATTAATAAGGTTTTAAGTAAAATAAAGTCATACAGTGAAAGAAAACAGAACTTTCGTTAAGACCAGCTTGGGCCATTTCAACTTCACCTGCACATTGTTGTGTGGACATACACTGCAATTTATTCAAGCTTTTTTCTGTTTTTCGTTATCAATTAAAGATGGAGAACACATGGAAGTAAAAAATATGAAGAATACACCCGAAAAACATATGGAACTCGAACTACATGCTTTTTAACAAAAACGGTCACGGTCGATTTATTACACATTCGATTACAATTTTTTTGGCTTTGACAGGTTTGTATTGCAAATTAAAGGCAAATTTGTAAGCAACTAGTAAATTGAAGCTAAGGTTTTCAAATTTTTGAAAAAATAAAAGTGGGGACTTAGAAATTTTGACAAGTATATTTTAGAAGGCCATCTGTACAAATATTACTTTTTGAAATGTCATGCTTATTGTTGTTCTGTTGCATTATTTTTGTCAAGAATGACAGAGGAAAGGCCGACTGAGATACGCATATATCTGACTGTTTTTGAAAGCGAATATAATCGATGAAAATAAATTAGCGTACCTGTGTAATTTACTGAACTTCATATAAATTTCACATATGATTCACGATATTTGCTTTTAAACTCCATTTTACGTATCTTTTTACATGCTGTCTTAGCCAAATTCTCCTAACACAACGTGATCATATTTGGGTCAATATTAAAAAAAGCAGCTAAACGTGTCACTTCTTTGTAAAATCCTTTTTCTTATTTTCTCCCAGTTTTGGCCATGGATTGTTGCTTTACAATCTACGACATCTAGACTTTCTACTTACTATTAGAACTTTTCACATAATTAATTTTATTTAAGTCAGTAGATGATTTTTATCACAACAATCAGCCAGATTCAGCTGTCAATGGAATTTTTCTCTTCAAATAAGGATAAATATGCCCAAAATTATATGAACTTTTTTTCTGAAAAATCATGCATGCACAAAGTAAATGTTAAATAGAATATATATATTGGAATAAAAAAATATGAACTCAATCTTCCATTTAACTGATACAGCATTAAATATGACTGTACAAGAAATTTGTGTCATTGGTGTTACTATTTTTGTTTTTGCTACAAAAAAGTTATCATTCCAGATAAGAGAATATAAACAGTCCTAAGTCATATTACATCACTTCTAACCAAAAACAACAGAAAAAGTTCTTTGATATTCATGATCAGAACATATTGATGGACTTCAGAAGTAAAAAAGTACACTAGTACAGTTTTTTTTTTGTCAGTGGGATTTCCATCGTTATTTCAAAACGATTTTAGATATTCATTGAACTCTTTTACGTAAGATGTTCTTTAGGTGAATTGACAAAACTTTTACTTTATCCAGGGTAAATTAGAGATACCAGATCATTTTATGACTAATACGTCATTGGTGTTACTGTCATTGGCATTACTTCCTAAAGTTTAATACCAATGACAGGAATGGTTACGCCACTGACAAAGCAGGTACTTTTGGAGGCAAAATATATTCTTCTTAGTTAGAAAAGTTATTTATTTGTATTCTACTTTGCAAAACTTATTTATGGTATTTGAAAGTATTTTGATTTATTTTCAAATAGATATTTTTTTCCCACTTACAGACGTTTCAAATATATGGTAATCCCAATGACAACTTCAGATCATATACATGTAACACCAATGACAAACATTTTTTATGCTCAGAAAATATATGTTCCCTTCTGAAAAATTAACAGGCCAAGTATGAATGTCAGAGGTTATCACCTAAGTAAAGTAAAATCAGTTAAGTTAAACTTAGTTTGTTTAAATCTCTCTACAAATAGTTACCTTTTTATGGTAACACCAATGACTAGTGAAGTAACACCAGTGACAAGAGATTTTGATTAATACATTTTATTCACTAGTTCTTTTATGAAGAATTTGGGATTTAAAATGTTATATCCGACACAGTTGAGATCCGTTTACCCTACAAACATTATTTTTTTTCAAACCAATGATAAACCAACACTGTATTTCTTTCAGCTTTTACCATGCATTTGTATACAGTATGGTCACAATGGGATAAGTATCTGTCACTGGTGTAACCAGATTTCTTTTTGTTATAAGATCATTTTAAGTATGAAATCCCTGAAACTTATTTCATTTCTGTATGTTAGTCATGCAGTCTATTCTGTCTTTCACATAAAATTTCATGTTGTATTACAATAAATTGGTAGTTTTTAAGTGCTAAGTCATTGGTATTACTGATTTCGAGCATTGGTGTTACAGTTGAGTCAGTGGAGTAACCAACCTAAAACGTGTTTTTTTTCCCTTTTAATAAGTTTAAATGTAAGAGATAACTTTATATTACCTAATTTTACTCATTGAAAAAAATCATAAACTATTTTATTTTGATTTATACACACATGGCACCACATTTACAGCATAGTATAGCGTGTGTCTTTTTATTTTTGTCTCATTTCAATGTCCAAATATGATTGAAAACTTAATTTTCATCACTGGACAATGAAACTTTTGGACTTATCAGTAAACCTTAATAATCCTAGTAAATGTTTATCATAGCTTGCATTCATAAGTTTTTAACTTGATTCTATACAACAAAATTTTATAAGGTAACACCAATGACAGAAAAACACAGTTTGATAATATTTACGAGAACATTCTGAAAAAAATAGCTTCCCTACTGTTTGCTAAATGTTGTTTCCCAAAATATTGTGCAGCTTTATCAATTTAGATACAAAAAAGAAACGGAAATATTTAATTGCACTTCTAATTTTCACATGAACCATTTAGCTGCTTTTTTTATATTGACCCATTTCCAAGTTAATATGACGTCATTTAGTCAAAGTAGAATATCCTGTATGCTTCCTTATTAACCCTGAGCGTTTTTTGTTTGTTTACGAGCACCGAGGACATTATTTATAGAACACCCTCGTAATAAATCCTGATGATTGAATAGGTTAACACTTTTTGAGCACGTTCATTGTAAAGCAACTATATGCCCTTTGTTTGCGCAAACTTGCATGGATGATACATCTAAGGATGCACAGTAATCGACTTCGTTGGGATGCTGAAATCAACTTACATTTTCCAGATACTGGACTAGGTAAAAATAATGGGTGCAGGTCTATCACCAAGAATCTTTCAGACCAATAGTAATAGTAGCAAACCTGCGAACATGATGCATGAAGGGATAAACACGCTCAAACTTGCTTCAGTTTCTGGATTTGAATGACGTTTTCTTGATGGGCAATTAGTTTGAAGTTTTTGGATAGGTCTATTCCCAGGTACTTGCAAGTGCCATCAGATCAAAATTACATAAATTACAACCGTGAATAAAAATGGTAAACCATATTTTGAAAACTAGCAGGGACAATGTTTTTGGCGGAATGGAGGGGTAAAAAAAATTTTTTGCATCTCAAAATTATTATAGAACAATGAAACTGTAAGCTAAATTAATAATAAGGGACCAAATTTCCTAAATAAATATGATTTTTCAAACAAACTAGAACTATGTTAGCTTTTGTAAGCTTCCAACCAGAGTACAATTTTGAGCCAAAAAGTCCTTTAAAAGTATATTGCTCTCTTAGAAAGCGATCAAAACTTTTTGTTTTTGTATCATTTTGAATCTTTATGAGGCAACTTTACCACATGTAAGAAAGAGAAAAATTTAAATAAAGGAAGCATATACAATTTTTTAGTATATCCTTAAAATTTAAGAAAGGTAGATAAAATAATTTTAGAAAAATTATTTATGTCAATTCGGTAATATCATTTTACATGTATGTTCCTTATATATTGTATTCTTTTTATATAAAAAGAACACCATTCAATATTTTGAAATACAAGTAGGGATCGCATAATCGATAGCAGTATTTTTTTAAAATAATGTCCAGGAAAAAAGGTTATGACCTTGACCTGACCTTATCTCTAATATAAAATGGTCAAATCTAATTTCACTGATACCATCACTAAGTTATATTGTTTTTAATTTTGATTCTGTGAAAATTTCATTAATTTTTAAATGCAAGAAATATGAGAAGAATCCTAGGTTAAGGGTCCCATAATTATCATTTGTTTCATTGGCAATGACTGTTTCCAAAAGTTGAAGAAATTATCACTCAAATACATATTAAACTAATTTGGTAATTCACCTAGCAACTACATACTTTACTTTGGTATCAAAGTATTTGAAAGTGAAAAAAATATTCATTGATTTTTATAAAGTCACACACGCAAAAATAAGAAACAAACAATTATAGGATGAAACGTGTCAAAATAAAAGAGAAAGAAGCCTTGAAACATGAATTAAGGTCAAACGACATCCTCAAAAGTATATTTTTCTCTAAGAATATGTCATTGAAGAATTGGTACTTAAGCAATATTCCTCACAAAAAATTAAGGTACCTTAGAAGACATTTGGACACGATACCACAGAGTGATATTTCTTATATAACCCTTATGGTAATCTTCTGAATAACATATATCACTAATATTGGTGTACATATATTTAAAAATACTTTGAAAACAATGTAGAAATCATACGAGAATGACAAAAATATATATGTATGAATAATTTTTATATCTAATACCAAGAGATACAAAACATATATTTGAGGAATGTGTCGTCTGACCTGAGGAACAAATAATGATATTTCTTTTTGATTCGCTATAGTTGCCATGTTTTTATACTACAGAAAATCCTCAAATTTACACTTTGTATGCTTAGATCTGATCCTTTATATCATTCAAGAAAGTGTATTTCTATATAACTGATGATCAATTTTAAAGGCGTTGGCGCTGTCCTTATTTAACTACTTTAAAAATCAAATCAGATTCATTAAATTAAACAGCGTTGCTATGGATAAAAGCAGCAAATATATGCTTAAAAATCTGGAAAAAAAATGTACCTTGGATACATTCTCGTAAATGTAGTTTTCACAATGTATATGATTGACATTTATGATCAGCTTACCTGACTTTTAATTTGATTATCATCCAGTCTCTAACGTGATGCAAAAAGCTGGTACATGGGGTTTAGTATTAATATAAAGTTTATAAAATTGATCATTTTCCCTCCTTGGTAACTAAAGCAACTGTGTCGTTTTCGTCATCAAAATTAAAATATGATAATCAGATTTATTTCTACCATATAAGAACTATTCAAGGTGAGTCACACAATATGTTTCTTATATAAATGGCAAGTTTAATCTTAAGGTAATTCCACCCTCCTATGATGTCATAGGTTTTTGTAAAAACTGTAATTTGTTTAAATTCATACCGAATAGAACAATTTCTTTTGGAAGAATGCTTTACAAAAGGGGTTATGATAAATATTGTTAAGTAAAAGAAATTAAAAAATGCATATTTTCTTTATTTAATCAATTTGTCAATCTTAAAAAAATGTTGACAAGGGCAATAACTCCTTCTAGGGTCTCTTCATTCAGGCATTTGCTTTATTGTACTTTTAATGTAAAAAAGTTTCCCTAATAAACAAAATTCAAAAGTATCTTATAAGTAGGAAGTATTTAGGAACATTCAGCATCAGAATTATGCATTTTAACCAGTTTTTACATATTTTTCGTAATACGAATTTTTTATGTTAACATACATGTCTGTTTATTTATGTTTCGCATCTTAAAAAATATGGTGACCTATACATCTTTTACAATTGGAAAATTTAAGGTATATTAAATGAAAATAAATGCAGTTTTTGTACTTTGAACCATTAAAATTGTGAGGGTGGAAACACCTTTAAGCAGAAAAAATCACTTAAATCCACTGGTACTTTGTTTCCATGGTAACAACGCAATTTTGCAAGAAATCTAAATTTTTCATATGTTGTTGGTGTTGCAAGGTCGAAAGGATGCATTTTTGCCAGTATTGATTTTGTTTAAATGTTTTTTCCTCAAGACAGTAGCATTAACCCAATCTTAGTTACTGATTTTGCTTGGTTACACTGTAACCTTTGCAACCATAAAAGTTATTTAAAGAAAAATATTGCTCATACCTACATATTCAAGGGCAAACATTTTCATTGTTTTCTTAAATAACATAGATTTAACGATTTACGAAAAAAGTCATACAGGTCCAAATACCTAAACATATCCACGTAGAAAGTGGGGAGGGGTACATGTGTCTATGCGATTTTTAAAACGCTACATGGCATCATGCAGTGATGAATCCTCTAAAAATAATATTGATGATTACCCTAAATCATCTCGAAAATCTGCAGCAAAATTTCATTCTAATAAATCAATTTTTAATTCTTTTACCAAGATTTTTCCCGAAAATTTTCTTAATCCTCAGGCTTTTCCCTTAATTCTATGACACTCGACACTCGAAAGCTACCCGTTAGGTGTCGTTTTTGCATCATTTACGTAATTCCTGGTTTGACATTTCTAAATTTTAGAGCATTTTTCACGTTCGACGCTGAATACTCGGATTACTGGGGCAATCAAATAGCACGATGAAACTAAGACAAACATATCTACCGAAACAAGATATCATGACACATTTTGGTGACATGTCGTAGATATATGATATTTTAGGACCGATTTTTAAGAGGGGTCCAATGTAAACAAATCGAAGTGACTTAATTACCTTCTCTATTTTATAATACCAGGGTTATGACTTTTTTCTTAAATAGTTAATTCTGTTATTTTTTGGATTTTAAAATGAAATACATTGTAAATAAGTTCTATATAGGGGGTGGGTGGATGGGGGGTTGGGGTGGGGTTGGGAGGTTGAGGTTCCTGTCCACAAGTACCTGTAGAAGAAAGGGGATGTTACAGCAACCATTTATCAGGTGTCTGTGGGCTAAAAAGTGTTGAAAAGGGAATCTTTTTTATTTAAAATATCTCTGAAGGCTGAATTATTATTCATTCAGATGTTTGTTAGTTTTAGAGGATTTTTTAAATATCATTATAATAACGTTCTCGATGTGTATGGTATTTCCCGTATATACAGGAAAAGTAAAGTGCTTTATATGAGGTAGTTAATAATTATGTATTTTAAAGCAGAATACATACAGTATATGTAAGTTTAAAGGTAAGAGCTATGGGAATTGAATTTATATAGTTAAATTGCGTTGCTTTTCATGCTTTTCTTCAGAAAAAAATACACAATGATAATTCTCGCTTTTCATAATCAGTTTAATCTCATTAAATGGAACTTGTGGAGGTACTGGGATGACTCATTTTCGATATCCCCTTTTCTATATAATTCCTTGACATTTTATTTCCCAAGGACCTTTCCAGACCTGAGTGGCCAACATGTGTTGGGGAGTGGAGATGTTACCCAACCTGTATAAAATGCAACCAAGGCAGTCAAGATTCAGCTTTCCACTCTTTATTAGATTAAACAATCTATTAGTAATCGTTATGATTACAACAAATAATTTTATACAATATGCTAAACATTATACTAAACATTATTAGTTCTAATATAAAAAAAATGTAACCCGTAAATAAATTAAGCCATGTGATATTTTTATAATAGGACAAAAAGCGCGCATTTGTCTAGAAAATTATCTCACCTGCATAAAATGCAACCAAGACAGTCAATATTCAGTTTTTCACTGAAATCCTATCTATCCCGGCCGCTCATTTTATACTAGGTGTACTTTTGTAGATTTGCATTTCAATATCTGTAACTCCTTCGAAATTTGCAATAAGAGTACTTCTTAAATTTTTAATGCACTTTTAAAATAATTTCCAATCTTTTGCTAATCTTTAAATATTATTTGTTGTAGCTAAGAGCAAGAGCTACTTTGGGCAATATTTGGCCCTGAAAATTTCTGAAAAATCAAAACCGCTCAGTTTAGGTTGCAAATGCAGTATTTATATCACGGGATGTTAGTGACCAAGTATCTATTAATTGTGACGTAATTTCCCATCTAGTCAATCCATCATGACGTCATAAATTGCGTCATTTTCTTCTTATCCTGTAAATTCCTTTGAAAATGACCTAAAGTTGAAGCATTTTTTAAATATTTCATATACAGCACAACCTCTGATCCAAAATATGCAAATACATAATGAAAGCTCATTTTCTGAAGATCAAAAAACGTTTAATTTTTTGGATCATGGGCTGTGCTCATATTTCAATTCTTTGCTGAAGTTAGTCAAATACACATGTTTTCTGCAAATTTCAAGAACATTGCAAATTCTCAAACCTGTTTTCCAATATCTTGATTCTCAAAAACGAAATTTTATTATAGAAAATGAAAGCACTAAGTGTCTACTTTATTTTGATATATGAAATTGGAAAGAGGGTGATAGTTAATTAATTGATATAAGTACAGGGCCATTTTATGCATAAGATGGCTCTTGCTCTTTATCCACATATCTTATCTCAGGCCCCAGGATCATAAAACAGACTTAGACTTAAGTCAAATTTTCAATCGCCTGTAAAATGTTTATTAATTATTGAATTGATCTGAAAATTTGCAAATAACAACATTTGTATCAATCAAAATTGAAACACATTTCAATTTTGATCTGTTTGCCTTCTACACAATTTAAATACAGCATGAAGATTTTGACTTAACCTTAAGATGTTTCATGATCCTGGGGCCTGGTCACATCAATACTTTTGGTTGCTTCTTCACTCTAACCAAATACATCTTTTGATAAACGAGTAAAAAACCGTATTCAAATGAATCGTATATTCTGCGAATCGTTCAGGTTAAAAGGTCACCCAAGTGGCCAGCATCTATGTTTATTCTAAACTTTAGAGCTCACATCTGTTATCTCTCTAAGCCAATTAGTGCAAAGCCATAAGATATGTTACATTCTTAATTTCAATGCAGTTTTTGTTATGATTCTTTTATGATATGTTTTTGGATTTGTAAAAATATTCTAAGTTTATGGTTATCAGAAACATATGCCATTTTCGGAACAAAACCTTTGAATGATAGTAAAAACACCCTAAATATATGCGTAAATTCATTCTTCTTAATGAATAAATATTTATTGGGATTCTGCGAGCCAAAAATAAATCCATACCAGGTACATTGATTGTAATACTACTGTTAAGATATGCAATCAAATATATGTTGGAAGGATTAAAGTACAAAAGTACAAAACAAAATATCCCCTACTTACCTTTAAAAGTATAAAAAAAAATATCAGGAGACACAGATATAAGGATTTATTGTATTAAAAAAATAGGGGGTCAAATTTCTATTGGGATCATTTTTCGACGTGTGTGGAGTCATAGAATTACTGGTCTGGAATGTTTTTCTACAGTTGAAAAATGACCCTACTTGTTGTAGGGGTCATTTTTCTTTGTAGAAAAATGGTTTTCTGATCAATATTCTACGGGGGTCACTTTTCGTCGTTACAGGTGTCCTTACGTCTGTCTGTCTGTCTGTTTGTCTGTAAACAAATTTTCAAAATGCTACTCCTCAAGTAGTTTTAGTCTGTTTTCTATATTGGCTCACAAGAGGACTACACTAAGACACATAATTCTGTATATCAGTTTTGATTTCGATGAACGGTGTTCCCGTGGTTACTAAAAATAGAAATTTTTGTGTAATTGTTTCAAAACTGACTGTCTGTAAACAATTTTTCAAAATGCTACTCCTCATACAGTTTTGGTCTGATTTTAATATAACTTGGCACACAAGAAGACTACACTTAGATACATAATTCCGTATATCAGTTTTGAATTTCGATGAACATTGTTGCCATGGTGACTTAAAATAAAAAAAAAAGTGACATTGTTTCAAAATGCTACTTCTCCTACAGTTTCGGTCCGATTTGAATATAACTTGGCTCACAAGTAGACTACACTAAGATACATAATTCTATTCATCAGTTTATGATCTGATGAACGGAGTTGCCGTGATTACTAAAAATAGAAATTTCCAAGAAAAAAACATTCAAAATGCTACTTCTCCTACAGTTTCGGTCCGATTTGAATATAACTTGGCTCACAAGTAGACTACACTAAGATACATAATTCTATTTATCGGTTTTTGATTTCAATGAACGTTGTTGCCGTGGTTACTAAAAATAGAAATTTCCAAGAAAAACATTCAAAATGCTTCTCCTCCTACTGTTTAGTCAGAAAATAATACAAATTGGCACTCAAGTAGATTACACTAAGATACATACGAGGGACATTTCAAAAGTCCTGAGAAATGTATAATAAAAAAATTAACCGTTTTACGGAAATTATTTAGTTTGATATCATAGGAAAGATCAGAAAAATATACACATATTGTGACGTCACTTTATGACGCAGTAACAATGACGTCATACTTCCGCATGCTTACAATACTGGCTATAAAAATGACGTAACAAAGGACACAATTTCATCAACGTAAAATTTTAAAAACAACTTTTGCTCATTACTCTGGCGCAAGCTTTCGGACGCAAATATCAGTTGGTAGAATCTTTACATAGACTACAATCTATCATATGGTGGTCTATTTTGGAGATCTTCTTGTTCTATGATGGTTTAAGCGATTGTCAAACATATCATGTTTTTATCAAATGTTGCTGAAAATATTGCGTAAAACAGACCTAACTCTGAGAATAAGGCAAAGTTGGCAATAAAAGAAAAATAGACGATCATCCTGCAAAATTTAATGGCATCAATTCGTCAGGTGTATTAACCAGATTTGTGGGATTGTTGAAGGCTCAAGAGAAGTTAAGGTTAGTGTTACGGCCATTTCGGTAAATAGACTTTTTAGGATCATTAGTGTGATGTGACGTCATCGTTTTGGGGGCACAGTAATTTTTTGTGTAGAGCCCGTGTTATCATGGCAGAACGCGGCAGGGCTTGGTGCCGCATTTGTTACCAGTTTGCCATTTGCTAGTTTACTATGATGCTTTCAAGTCTTTGTACTGATATTTATTTCATCGGAGGAAACTTCTTATTGGTGAGTTTTTCTATGTAAATCATTTAGCTATATACACTGTATATTTGTCATCTCGGTAAATTTAGCATTTTTATGAATCTCGCCATGAAGTTATTGTTGAAAGTACATGTGCACTATGTAGGAGTAATAATTATAATGCAATTGGTAAGTTAGGTACAATATTGACATACATATTGTAATTTCGCTGGATATGTTCACATTTATTACGTACGGGAGATAAATCTTTTTTCTGCCATGTTTTTTTATCATGATTTGTGTCAAGAAGAGTTATGCCTCTTTGTTTACATTTTGACGACAGTTTTTGTGTATTGAAGTATTTTCTAGAACAGGTAATACATCATGATTATTTGTTAGGATGTGTTATCATGTGTAACTTGCTTGAAATATGTATCTTGTATTTATAGTATTTTTTTCTTTGTATGTTTTTTAGTAAATCGTCATTAACGTCATATTTTCCAGGTCATTTCTACGTCGACATCTATGTCAACGTCATTTTCACGTCATTCACGTCATTTCCATGTTAACTTCAACTTCAAGTCATATTTCCACGTCATTGTCATCTTCATATCTCATCATCCTCATAAATAAATCATTGGACGCATTTACAACGTTGTTTCTTTAACTTCCTATCCGGAGTCAGTCAGAAATATTTACAATTAGAAGTTGAGATGAAGGAAGGAGAGGAGGGTGAGTCACAGGAGGGTCAGCCCAGAAGGAGTGAAAGAAAGAAAAAGATGACTGAAAAAGGTGCTGAATTTACTTTAGAGACTAGGCTCAACAACAGAGAGAAATGTTACAAGGTACTGTTAGCACTTAGTGATAATTTAAACGGACTTTTGGAGTCGTCAGATGATAAAGACACCATCAAAACTGCTTACAGTAAATGGATAGACAATTACAAGGACTTTCTAGAGTTCCAGGAAGAAGTCAAAGCATTCATCTCCCCGAGTGAGCAGACGGTAGATGAAGAAATATTCACGGGAAGAAATAAACAAATTATGGATGGGAAATCATCAGTCGAGAAATGGTTTTCAAGACATTCGAAAGGTGTTTCATCTGATAAACGATCTATTGTTTCGAAGTCAAGTAACTATTCAGTGGCCAAGCTTGAGGAAAAACAACATAAAGCAGAACTATTGGCAAAAGCAGCTGAGCTTAAAGAAAAGAAACAGATAGAGGAGGCCAAACTGCAGTTAAAAATGAAAGAAGAAGAACTTCATATACAAACGGCACTAAAGATCAGTGACGCTCGAACTAAAATTATTGAAGAACTTGAAAGGAGTGAATTGAGGGACCAACAGCTTACCGAAGCTTTGAGTGATATCCATGCAGAATTGCATCACCATGGTGCACCTTTGTTTTCACCTGTACAGAAACCAACTGCACAGCAGTTACCGCATTTGCATGTACCTGTGTCTACCACACAGTCTACCTTGAATCCACATGCACCTTTGTTTACATCTGTGTCAAGGACTGTAAGTCAGCAGAACTGGAATACACCATTTGTGACTCCAGGTACTTCATCACATGTGCCTGTTAGTGTGACTACATGTACGCCACATAGTATTCCTTACATTCCTATGTCGACTCAACATAGTACGCCTTATGTACCTGCGTTACCAACCTTTGGTGACTTGTCGATTCAGGACATGCGCACAGTCATAATCGTGAACATGAAGGCCTGCTTATTGTGGCACAAGAACTAAATAAGCCTAAATCAGAAATACAGAAGTTTGAAGGGAATCCAATGGACTACCAGAGATTCATTAGACAGTTTAATACAAGGGTGTGTGCTAATACCAGCTCATATAAAGAACGTTTGAACTTTCTTCTGCAATTTACCAGTGGTGAGGCTAACAGAAAAGTGACTGGATATTCACACTTAAATGCTGAAGGAGGATACAAGGCAGCGATGGATGAATTCAAAGATCGAAATGGTGATCCAGACATTGTTGCGCAAGCTTCTGTGAAAAAAGCATTCAATTGGTCATCAATAAAACAAGACAATGCAAAGGGACTTGATGACTATGCAATATTCCTTACCGAGTGTCAGCATGCTGTCAATAACGTAGCCAGCGCTAGAGCCTTAGAGTATCCAGAGAACATGAAACTTATTATAAAGAAACTTCCGTTCTACTTACAAGAAAAGTTGCGAAATGTTGTCAAAGACAGAAGAGAAGTTGTGAAGTTTGAGAACTTAGTGAAGTTTGTACGTAAGGAAGCTAAAAAGGCCAACGACCCTATCTATGGAAGAGAAGTGATGAATATCTCAACGTCTTCAACCCACGGACAGAATGTTAAACCAGCCACGTACTCAAAACTAAAAAGGAGCTTTGCAACTAAGACATTGGAGTCTCATTTATCTACAAACAATTATGCATCTGAACAACATAGACCAAAATCATCTGGATTTGTGAAACCATGTGCTTATTGTCAAGGCACATCACATTCATTGTAAGACTACCGGAAAATTATGAAGCTGCCCCTAAGGGACAGATATGAAGTGTTGAAGTCCAAGGGACTGTGTTTCTCATCTTTGAGATCAGGAAATCTTAAGGGAGCCTGTCAACACATGTTATACTGCATTACTGTAAGAAGTGTCACCCATCTATACTTCACGTGAATCCTCGACAAGGCGAGGAAAACCCAGTGACTACCGATCAAAACAACAACAGCTCATCTGCAGCCGTTTCTTCAACAGCGCATATGGGGGCTGGGGACTCAGTGAGGCAAGCGCTTCCTGTCATACCAGTACGTCTGAAATCAAGAAACAGTGACAAATTTATTACAACTTATGCTTTCTTGGATTCTGGGAGTACAGCGACATTTTGTACAGAGGAAATCGCAAGATCGCTTCACCTTGAAGGCAAATTGACTGTGCTTAAATTAACAACCATGGGACAGCAGAGGTCAGAGAACTGTTGCATTCTGTCTGGTCTTGAAGTGAGTGATTTAAATGGTGATCACACAATTGACTTACCTCCTATATTCACTCAACCGGATCTGCCCATATCTAAGAAAGACATTGTTACGCCCGAGGACCTACGAAGATGGCCGCATCTACGTGATGTACATATTGATACCATAGATAGCGATGTTGGTTTGTTGATTGGTGTCAACGTACCGAAAGCAATGGAGCCATGGGATGTGATTACTAGTGTACATAAAGGTCCATTCGCTTTTAAGACTCTGTTAGGATGGGTAATCAATGGACCGCTTGATACAAGACCCGAGAATGGTACTTACAGTACATACGTCACAGTTAACCGCATCGACGCAAGATTAGAGGAGCAAATGAGATATCAATTCAATCATGACTTTAGTGAAAGAGCTATCGATAATGTTCTAGAGCCGTCAAGGGACGACAGGAGATTTCTCGACTTTGTGACAAATTCAGTTCGCTTTGAAAATGGACATTATGTCGTTGGTTTACCATTCAAATCAGAAAATGTGATAATGCCAAACAACAGAAAACAAGCAGAACAGAGACTGAATGCGTTGGCTAAGAAACTTTGTAGTGACAGTGAATTCCATGATAATTATAAAGCCTTCATGGACAAAATTATTAGCGAAGGCTATGCACGAAAGGTACCTACAGAAGACTTGAATCAAGATGATGGACGCGTTTGGTATTTACTGCATCATGGTGTACTTCATCCCAAGAAGAAAAACTTCGAGTTGTGTTCGACTGTGCAGCGAGGTTCCAAGGGACTTCACTGAATGAACAATTATTACAGGGCCCTAACTTGACAAACACACTCATCGGGACTTTGATGCGATTTAGAGAGGAGGAAATCGCTGTGATGGGAGATATCGATAGTATGTTCTACCAAGTACGTGTTTCGCCACAAGATACTCCTTTTCTACGATTTCTCTGGTGGAAAGATGGAAATCCTTCCAGTAGTTTACTAGAGTACCAGATGATTGTGCATTTGTTTGGAGCCACATCTTTGCCTAGTTGCGCCAACTTTTGTTTACGAAAAACAGCTCAAGATTGGTCAGGACATTTTAGTGATGAGACAATAAAGACAGTTCTTTAGAATTTCTACGTTGATGATTGTCTGAAGTCGGTGAATTCTGTAAGAAATGGTGTGTCATTGGTGAAAGAGTTACAAGGACTCTTGGAAAGTGGGGGATTTCATATATCGAAGTGGATCAGCAACAGTCGTGAGGTCATGTATTCGATACCAATATCCGATAGAGCTAAGGAGGTCAAGGACTTAGATCTTGACTATGATACACTACCGGTAGAGCGAGCCCTCGGCATCCAGTGGTGTGTGAATTCTGACATCTTTCAGTTTAAACTAGACTTCAACAGGATACCATTTACGAGGCGTGGAATTCTGTCAATGGTGAGCGGTGTGTTTGACCCACTGGGATTCTTAGCTCCACTACTACTCAAGGCCAAGATCATTCTGCAGGAATTGTGCAAACTTCAGCTTGGATGGAATGATAAGATTCCTGATGACACTGCTTTTCAGTGGAATAATTGGTACCAAGATCTCGAGAAATTGAGGGACTTCAAAGTAAAGAGATGTCTGAAACCTTATGGTTTTCATCCACTCATGGTACAGTTACATCATTTTGCTGATGCGAGCGAAATTGGATATGGTACAGTGTTATACTTGTGCATGGAGAACGCTTCTGGTGAACGTCATTGTTCCTTTATTATGGGAAAATCTCGCGTTGCTCCACTTAAGGCAACATCTATTCCACGATTGGAGTTGACAGCAGCCACGGTAGCCGTCAGAACCAATTGGATGTTACTTAGAGAATTGAACATTCCTGTCCATCGTATTACATACTGGACCGACAGCATAGCCGTTCTACGTAATATTCAGAATAGTACGGCGAGATTTCATACTTTTGTTGCAAACAGATTAGCAGTTATCCACGAAGGGTCACAACCAACTGACTGGAGATACATTAACACAAGGTTGAATCCAGCGGATCATGCATCTAGAGGTATCTCTGCAGATGGCTTATTGAAACAGGAGAACTGGATCAAACCTCCCAATTTCCTGTCTGAACCTGAGGATAATTGGCCAACACCAGCTTCACACCTCACTGACACAGAACTGTTTGACAACGACCCAGAGGTGAAAAAGGTTACTGTGAAGACAGTTGTCACAAAATCACAGGAATTACAAGAGAATACAGCAGATATTAACGAGCTCTTTCAACATCATTCGTCTTGGTATATATTGAAACGTAGTGTCGCCTGGATTTTGAAGGTACGAAAAGAACTGTTAAGATGTGTTCGTGTGAAAAATCTCGATTCCCGACAGAAACGGACTTGTGCGTCAGGTCAAGGTGAAAACCGCGACAAACATTTTAACGCGACCTGTCGATAAGCTGTGTATGATCCTAGAAATGGACTAAGAGACTGAGATGTGCTTACTAGAGACTTTGAATGTATAAATATTCTTCTTTATCATGTACATGTATTGAATTTGCTAGGTATCATATTTCATGTGCATATATCATTTTTGATGAGAATTAAGTACAGTGTAACCTGTTTAACTTGCATTGTATTTTTATACAATTTTTGGGTTAATGGATATAATGTATATATCTATTTTTGTAATTGTGTCACATTTGTTCCACAATTAGGGGGCTGGATTGTTACGGCCATTTCGATAACTAGACTTTTTAGGGTCATTAGTGTGATGTGACGTCATCGTTTTTGGGGCACAGTAATTTTTTGTGTAGAGCCCGTGTTATCATGACAGAACGCGGCAGGGCTTGGTGCCGCATTTGTTACCAGTTTGCCATTTGCTAGTTTACTATGATGCTTTTAAGTCTTTGTACTGATATTTATTTCATCGGAGGAAACTTCTTGGTGAGTTTTTCTATGTAAATCATTTAGCTATATACACTGTATTTTTGTCATCTCGGTAAATTTAGCATTTTTATGAATCTTGTCATAAAGTTATTGTTGAAAATACATGTGCACTATGTAGGAGTAATAATTATAATGCAGTTGGTTAGTTAGGTACAATATTGACATACATATTGTAATTTCGCTGGATATGTGCACATTTATTACATACGGGAGATAAATCTTTTTTTCTGCCATGTTTTTCTATCATGATTTGTGTCAAGAAGAGTTATGCCTCTTTGTTTACATTTTGACGACAGTTTTTGTGTATTGAAGTATTTTCTAGAACATGTTATACATCATGATTATTTGTTAGGATGTGTTATCATGTGTAACTTGCTTGAAATATATATCTTGTATTGTAGTATTTTTTTCTTTGTATTTTTTGTAGTAAATCGTCATTAACGTCATATTTTCCAAGTCATATCTACGTCTACATCTATGTCAACGTCATTTCCACGTCATTCACGTCATTTCCATGTCAACTTCAACTTCAAGTCATATTTCCACGTCATTGTCATATTCATATCTCATCATCCTCATAAATAAATCATTGGACGCATTTACAACGTTGCTTCTTTAATTTCCTGTCCGGAGTCAGTACAGTTATTCTCGGCGTTCGTGAATGTACTCAAGAACAACAAGAACGACGGTTTCGAATGCACTCTTAGTGTGCCCCATATTTTCTCGTAAAATCAAAAATGGCGCGGGCGCAGTTCTAACCCGACCGTATCTCTACATATTCGCAAAAATTAATTCATGGAAATTAAATAAGATTCTACATGTCTGTGTAACTTATAAACATGAGTCAAAATTTGAAAGCAGTAGCGCGTTTTGGGGCGCCGAAGTTGAATTAATAAGAAAAAATACGCACAGAAACAAGTCAGGGGCAATTTGTTTTATTTGTAAACGGTAAGAGTATTGCT
The DNA here is from genome assembly GCF_032062105.1 of Saccostrea cuccullata. Classification (NCBI taxonomy): domain Eukaryota; kingdom Metazoa; phylum Mollusca; class Bivalvia; order Ostreida; family Ostreidae; genus Saccostrea; species Saccostrea cuccullata. Next base: position 44,036 of record NW_026930029.1, read on the forward strand.
ACTCAAAATATATTTATTGAAAACTGCATTAATATAGTTCAGTTTTATACTGTAAAATGTTTTATTCATACAATGGAGAACTATATAAAAGACTGAAAATCCTCTCGAATCATGTAACTTAAAATCTTGAATGAATGTCGATGATAGCATAACCGGACATTATCCATGCTAGTAAACAAACCAAACAATGAAATATTGAATTGTTGATAAGCAGTACCATAGTCCTACTCTACTTCTTTGCAAATAAAAATTTTCTTTGAAATATTTTTTCAAATAAGCCTTTGGCAGCACTTTAAAAAACGTGCCAAGCGGATAAAACGCGAATTTTCAATATGCTAAACATTCTATATTGTGACGTCATTTTAGGAGATATTACGTCATGAAAATTATAAAGTGACGTCAGAATATGTGTATATTTTTCTGATCTTTCCAATGATATCAAACTCAATAATATGCGTAAAGCGGTTAATTTTTTATGAAACAGTTCTCAGGACTTTTGAAATGCCCATCGTAATTTTGTTTATTGGTTTTTGATTTCGATTAACGGTGTTGCTGTTGTTACTAAAAATAAAAAAATTCTGTGAAATTCTTTTAAAATGCTACTCCTCCTATAGTTTTGGACTCATTTCATTTCAACTTTGCACACAAGTAAATTATACTAAGATACATAATTCTGTTTATCAGTTTTTGATTTCGATATATATTGTTGCCGTTGTTACTAAAAATGGAAATTTTTGTGAAATTGTTTCAAAATGCTACTCCTCCTGCAGTTTTGGTCCGATTCGAATATAAATTGCACATAGGTAGACTACCCTAAGATACATAATTCTAGATATCAGTTTTTGATTTAGATGAACGGCGTTGCTGTAGTTACTAAAATAGAAATTTCCAAGAAAAACATTCAAAATGCTACTCCTCCTACTGTTTGGTCAGATAATAATATAAATTGGCACTCAAGTAGATTACACTAAGATACAGAATTCTGTATATTGGTTTTTGATTTCGATTAACGATGTTGCTGTTGTTACTAAAAATAAAAAGTTCTGTGAAAATCTTTTAAAATGCTACTCCTCCTAGTTTTGGACTCATTTCATTTTAACTTTGCACACAAGTCAATTACATTAAGATACATAATTCTGTTTATCAGTTTTTGATTTCGATGAACATTGTTGCCGTGGTTACTAAAAATAGAATTTTTTGTGAAATTGTTTCAAAATGCTACTCCTCCTACAGTTTTGTTCGGATTCGAAAATAAATTGGCACATAGGTAGACTACACTAAGATACATAATTCTAGATATCAGTGTTAGATTTCGATGAAAGTTGTTGCTGTGGTTACTTAAATAAAAATTTCCAAGAAAAACATTCAATATGCTACTCCTCCTACACTTTTGCTTTGATTTCTAAATAACTTTGCACACTAGTAGATTACACTAAGATACAAAATTCTACTTATCAGTTTATGATTTCGATGAATGGTGTTGCCGTGGTTTCTAAAAATTAAAATTTGTGTGAAATTCTTTTAAATTGCTACTCCACCTACTGTTTTTGGACTCGTTTCAATATAACTTGAAATTTATTAATTTCAGTTCTGTATATTGGTTTTTGATTTCGATGAACGGTGTTGCCGTGGTTGCTAAGAATTAAAAAAAAATATTTGAAATTGTTTCAAAATGTTACTCCTGCTACAGTGTTGGTCTGTTTTTAATATAAATTGGCACACAAGTGGATTACAATAAAATACATAATTCTGTGTATTGGTTTTTGATTTCGATGACCGTGTTGCCGTGGTTACTGAAAATAGAAATTTCTGTGAAATTGTTTCAAAATGCTACTCCTGCTACAGTGTTGGTCTGTTTTCAATATAATTTGGCACACAAGTAGACTACACTAAGATACACAAATCAGTATATATCAGTTTTTGATTTTAATTTTGCGCAGAAGTATACTACACTAAGATACACAATTCTGTCTATCATTTTTTTTATTTCGATGAACATTATTGCCTTGGTTAAGGTAGGATTCTTCTCATATTTCTAATAATTAAAAATTAATGAAATTTTTACAGAATCAAGAAGACAATATCAGTAAGTGATAATATCAGTGAAATTAAATTTGACAGTTTTATATTAGAGGCAAGGTCAGGTCAAGGTCATTATCTTTTTCCTTGAAATTAAGAATAAAAAATAACTGTTGCCAATCATGTGATACTTACTTCTATTTCAAAAATTTAATGATTGTTCTTTTTGCATAAAAACATATTACTATATCGGGTCTATAGCATGACATTACCAAATTTACATAAATAATTTAACTTAACTGGATATTGGCTAATCCGAATTTTCTCTGTTTTTCTTATTTTTTTTAGGATATATTAGTTATTTTCATATACTTCCTATATTTAACTTTTTCTTATTTTCACATATAATAAAGTAGTTTTATAAATGTACGAAATGATACAAAAACAAAAAGGTTTGATCGTTTGCTAAGAGAGAAAAAATATTTTTTCTGGATTTTTGGCTCAAATCTGCACTTTGATAGGAAGCGTTTAAAGTCTAATAAAGTTCTAGTTTGTTTGAAAAATCATATTTATTTGATATATTTTGAAAGTTTAGTCCCTCATTATTAATTTAACTTACATTTGAAAATTTCTCCAAGTCTTCGATTGTGTAAAAATTATAACTAAATTCATCGTTCTATTATAATTTTGAGATGCAGAAAAGAAGATATTTTCATACGCCACCATTCCGCCAAAAATATAGTCCCTGCTAGTTTTCAAACGCAGTTTACCATTTCTATTTAAAGTTGTAAAATTGTTATGAGGAAAGAAAAATATGGCCTTTTACATTCCTTACACCTCAATATATAAGACATAAAAGCAAATAAACTTAGAATGTTTCATCTAGTCAGAAACCAGAGAAGAATCCTACCTTAATTCAGTCTGATTATAATTTAATGTGGCATACAATAAGACTACACTAGAAACATAAAGAGACTTAATCAAGTATCATTATTATATTTATGGCTGTTGTAAAGTTTCAATTCCCAACTGCTACTTTTCTCTTCCTTTGCTATAAGTACAAACATTAGAGTTTCAGCCTTGACAGAGACTTCTGGTTCTTTAATGGAACATCAAAACTAAAGGTATATGTAGACGCGTAGCATAAAAAATGAAATTGACTAGTGTACCTTTAGTATCTGCTTAATTTTCTGTGGATATTCTTCAGATCTGCATTTTCAATTTCATTTCAAATTCGTCACTCATTAGAATAGATTGTCTATATGATAATTCGTTGCACTGCTTTAATCTCCGTGTAACATGTTTTAATGAAGAAAAAATTTGTCCCTACTTTCCTTATCATATTATTTCAAATACCTTCTTCAGTGTAGCCAAATCCCTACATACTGAGAACTTTTCACTTAAGCCTGCATTTTTGAAAGATTTGCTTCCGTGGTCTTTAACACCTTTGCCCTAACGGGCCTCAAACTGTCCGGTATTTTTTAAATACAGAACTCTATTCGGTATATATCTATTGCATAAATTAGAAATTGTTGACGATGAAAAAGTCAATGTCCTATTATACGAGGGGTGATAAAAAATTTCGCGATTTATCTCTAAATCTACAAAACCACAATTCAGATTAGAAAAAAAAAGTTAGGGAGACACATATCCGCACACATGTTCTATAAATAGCATATGCTGAATGAAGTTTATGCTACTTGTTTGTGACGTCACAATGTGAAAATGCTATCACTGTGTAGATCACTTGTGACAAAAAATTGCTGTCTCAGTCTTACTCTTTCAACGAACGACTGTTAAAGTTATGGTATATCTTTGAAATTCTTTTGCAGCAGCGTATAGTAATTTGTACGTCAAAAGACGTTTAATTAAGTCAATCAATGAATGGATTGATCGTTTCAGTGAAGGAAGGTAGATGGTTAACAATAATACTTATGTTGCCCAGTGAAAGCAAGTTTGAAAAGAGATATGTTTTAATTAAGCAATTCGTTATCAAAGACCTCCGATTTACACTTTGAAAAATAATTGAATATATATGAACAATAATATAATAATTAAACACCTAATATATCGTTTACTTCAGATTTTAAACATAATAGATGTAATAAAAAAAGGCACCCATTTTCTATCTATGGATAAACGACTCTCCCGAGACAGAAGATTTGGGTTTGAATAGTCGCTTTGCTTATTTTTTGGAAAGGATATTCTTATCAACCCATTCTGTTGCCGAGATTTGACCACTGACCGTTTGACCAAATGTCTTGTCATAAAAATTAACGTATATTGAAAGAAATATAAAACTCAAAAAACCTTAAGCTTTTGTGACAAAACGCAACGGAGGGGTTCACGTAACCGCCTATATCACGTGATTCACGCATGAGCAGAACGATGGCAGATGTGCATTAAAATCGGACAGGACTATTTTAAAATTTATTCAGTAATGAAAAATAATATTGTTTCTTTTATGAAAGTTATTCAATTAGTTCGTGAACTTTTTTATCATCCCTATTAAAGCTTTATTGTTAGTTTACCAGCAACATCTCTTCAGTCTTCGGTGACAGATAGATGTTACATCATTTTTGGTGATTCGAATCGTATTATTTGTCTTGCCTCTAGCAATGAAGCCTCTTTTATCAATATATGGGTCCTCTAAATTGTTGTATTGTACCGGGTGACCGTCAAGCCTTGAGGCCTTTTGTTATGACAAAGCATTTGCATTTTAGGAATTTTGAATTTTGTCGTGCAGGGAATATTTTCAATATATTGCAGGCAATGAAACATTGCGAAATGCCCCGGAAAATTATTTCAATATTGTGAAACATGTAATAACATTTCCCACTTTTGCTTTTAGAAACGAGCAATAAATGACCAACTGCCCATATATAACATGTTTCCGTACTTATGATTTCCATTTTTGCTTTGCAGAAAAAGCGCAAATTTCAAGCAACCCAGCAGCCAATCTGATAGAAACTTCAGTATGTCAGAGAGTCATCTTAAACAAAACTGTTCTGTACGGATATTGGACGAGTTGTACTGTAAACCATTTTTAAATAATGCAGGCATAGACAAACTGATGAAAGCCTTGGAAATCTGGAAAACAATTTATTGTGTTTTTTATTTTTGCATTGAAAAAATGACAGCATTGTTATCTTATGGATTAGATAAACACAAGAATGTATCGGAAAGTCTCCGAAACCAATGTTGTATTATTATAGAACAATTGTACCCTAAAGTATTCATATTGGATTACTTTGAACAGAAACAGAGCAAAAAATTGGATTTTTGTGATACTGATGCTTCCAATTCCATTACTTTTCGGAATTCATCAATCAGAGAACCAGACTGCTCTGGAATAAAAACTGATTTGAAAACAGGTGAGAATCAAAAGTCAACTGATGAACGTGTTCAAGAAAATATTGAAATAAACCGTGTGGATATTTTCACTGATGAAATAATAGCATATCCAGCAACACAACAGCCTGTTTTGGAGCCCATTATAAGCACGTTCTCTGTACCTGAAAAAGCACCCTCCAAACATGACATCATGGCAGTTGAATTCCTGCGCCTATGTACCATGCATGACTACCCCAACACTAATGGACCAAGCCTATTGAGACTTGCCGAGGCGGGCTTCTTCTATGAGGGAAATGGAAACGAACTGGTCTGTTTCTCTTGTGATTTCCGAAAAGGAAACTGGAATTATAATGATTCTCCCAGAGAAATTCACCAGAGGATGTCTCCAAACTGTAAATTCTTATCGCAAGGTGGTGATGATAATGTCCCTGTGCCTAGAGAAGAGTCTACACAAGGTAATGGCTTAAAGCACTGACCAATGCTCACAGTACTTATGAATGCTGTGCGTCAATCTTTTTATTTATCAGAATTAATATTTTTTTTAATGTATGAATAGTTATTATTAACCAGCAATTTAACACTTATAACAAAAATGTAGGTGCATGCCTATGAAAATGAAGGGTACATGCCCATAATACTAATAAATTAAAATGAAGTTTAAATAGATCTTTGAAATAGGAATATGTTGTCTTTTTTTACCCCAATGGATGAAGAACATTTTAACTGGCATAATTACCAAGCGTTAATATTTTGATTTACTTTCAGACCTTGTTCCCCTTCAGAGTGCCCCTCAGGTAGGAGTTGTGGAACCTGACGGTCCACTGGCAGGCTATAATGCTTCTACATCTAACAACACGGCTCACCTGGCTAGTGCTAATTATATCGACGGACAGGACCAACCAGATACGACGAGACGTACTATGGTGGTAAAACACCCGAAGTACGCTAGTCGCCCCGCCAGACTGGCCTCCTATGCTAATTTTCCTCGCCACATGAAGCAACATCCAGCTAATATGACAGACGCTGGGTTTTACTACGCAGGTGAGTAATAGTGGATTCAAACAATTATATTCAGATATTCTTTGTCCTAAAGCCGTAAAAGATTAAAGAAGTTGAAGCAGCTTAATAAGAAAACACGAAGGAATTTAAACAAAATTGAATTTCACTTATCATTCACAATTTTTTCAGGTTTCGAGGATTGTTGCAGATGCTATCATTGTGGAATAGGTATGGAGTCGAAATAAGTCTGTTCAACAGAGATGGAAACATGTATTTGTGGAAAAAGTTAAATTGAACCTAAAATGATTTTTTAATTGTATAATACCTTTGCATTTAAACATTTCTTTGTACAGTTTCACTCATATATTTTTGTTCCATAGCTGTTTGCATTTCAATGAAAAGGTTTGCAGATATTAGATATAGTTATGTAGAAAGTCTGTGAACGCGGTTGATCCCTTGCACACCTATACATTTAATACTCTGACTGTTATGCCTATTCTATAAGTATTTAAATGCATTCACAGAAACCAAAACAATTTTTTTAATGGAATACAGAAGTCATACCGTGACATTTCCTTACTTTCATGGTATTTCTCTATATCAACGGTAATGAGTCCTGTTTACAATATATATACTATTAAAGAGTAGCTTGGTTTAAAATATCGTAATAAATTTATCTGGTAACATAAATAAGTATTTATACAATATACATATTTAAAAAAAGAAAAAGTTGCCTTAGAAATTTAATTTGAAAAAAAAATTTGGTATTTTTAAAATTTTGATTGACCAAAAAAAAAATGCTTATATTATGGGCACCAGTCACCTTTTGCAACAAAGGAAATATAGAAAATTTCGGCTTACTAGCTAGTATTCATAATACTGTCACTGTCAAAGCAAAGACGTGTTAATAAAAGAATATGTCATTTAAGGTTTCTTCAAAGGTCAACATGTCCAAAAGTTTATTTTTACAATATAGCACCAAAACTATGTGAGGTATAAAGTTGGAACTTTTACAGTTTATAAATTTTTCATTGATTAACGATAGAAAGTATCACTTGATAAAAAATACTTGGAAAAAAATTTTAATTGAGAAAAAATCTTTTTAAAAATGCATATATTTTCAGAAAGTGCACCTAATTAATTCTGTGCTTTTAGTGAAAACCATCATTGCAGAAAGAAAATATGTTTATCAATGAAGGGCAAGTTGGACTTGAAAAGCCTCTGGAAAGTTGTTTTCCCTGTTTATTTTGTCCAAATGTTAAGACTTGAAAGCGAAAGCACATTGCACATGGCGGGTTCTACAGGGGTCTTGTCTTTATACATGTCATGCTTTCAATAACAACCTCTCAGAGACCATTCACATCCAACTTGCCCTTCAGTGATAAACATATGATATTTCTGCAATGAAGGTTTTTCACAAAAAGGACAGAATTAAGCTGGTGCACTTTTCTTTAAATATGTCCATTTTCTGATACAATTTTTCTTAAAAAATAACTTTTTTAAAATATTTGTTATCAAGTGATACTTGCTATCTATTAGTCAATGATATATTTAAAAACTTTAAACGTTTTGACTTCATTCTACATATAGTTTAGGAGCTGTTGTAAAAATAATTTTTAGACATGTTGACCTTTGACGAAACCTAAAAAAATTAATATCATTAGGTCTTAGAAACTGGGACCCTGAATTCAACCCATGGATTGAGCATGCACTATGGTCTATGGAATGCCCTTACATTCTAAAAATAAAAGGGCAGGCCTTTATTGACCTTGTGCAGGAAGCTGTCCGAGCCGCAGAAATGGCCCAGAATGATGAAGATAGTGAGGCAGACGGGGCTGGTGTAAGTGTAGATTTTTGTTACTTACACTGTTGCATCAATCTGCAGAGTTGTAGCTCATTTGGCCCTGAATGATTAATGATGGAGAGCCAATCATTTTTCAAGGACCAAGTGAACTATAGATAAGAGATAGAGTCTAAATACAGCACCATTGAATTTTTTGGCATATGTAAAATCTTCAGACACTTTTATATATTAAGATAATTTTTCCAGGGTCTTTTTTACTATGTTTTTATTTTATAAAACTGTATAATAATATTTAATTTTTATATATATATATATATATATATATATATATATATATATATATATATATATATATATATATATATATATATATATATATATATATATATATATATATATATATATATATATATATATATATATATATATATATATATATATATATATTAGGGATGGCAATCGAATACAGAATTGCTAATCGGTTAATCGAAAGACGTTCCGACCGATTAACCGGTTAACCGCATCAAAATATGCATTTTCTTGATGTACATCACTCTTTTTCCCTAAGTAGATCAGTCTATTTAATATATATACAAGAAGACTTATAAAGTCAAGATGTTATTTGTCTTGATTCTTGCTTTAAAAAAACACAAGGTTATATATTTCATTTTAGTTTTAATATAGATTGTGAACAAATTCAGAAAACCACGAATCATTGAAACTTTTCCAATGCAGATTTCACATACGTTTATTCTGCGTTTTCACCATAATTAAAACTAAGTCTGAAATATATCACTTCATTTACAAAGTTTGTTTAGTGATATATTCAACAGACGACAGAATAACTGCAAAAAATCCAAACATACAAATTAGAAGTTCTTAACGGTGATTTAATTATCATTAAAGAAAAACGGGAAGTCAGGGGGTATCGCCTTCGTGTTTAAACAGTAATTAACACTTCAAACACAAAATGACCAATTACACTTCAATCTAGATCCGGAGAACCATAATTACACGCAACTAAGCTTGGATATACCGGTATGAAAACATTGAATTATCAACGTTTATGCAAAGATTTATTTTTTTTCAAAAATGAATTGTCTAAGAACATGAAGAAAATTGGATTGAAATTTATATAAATCATATTTTTTCCGACTAACCGATTACAAATTTTCTAACCGATTGACATCGTTCCGACCGAGTAATCGGTTAACCGGTTACAAATTGCCATTCCTAATATATATATATATATATATATATATATATATATATATATATATATATATATATATATATATATATATATATATATATATATATATATATATATATATATATATATATATATATATTATAATAGGTGAGGCATATATTAAGTTATTTTAATGAAAATTTCCCTTGACACAATTATTTTTCCTCAACAGGCTGCAATTGACAGCGATTCTCGTACACGTAAGCAAGAACAATTAGGGGCAAGTAACTCCTCTCCATCAGGTGGACCTGCAGCCAATGAGATTGAGAACAATGTGGCCAAAACTTCCGAGGCTACCATGAGTAAAGGAACGTCTGATGATAGTGGATTTGGATCAGGTATGAATCCCACACTTCTGCAGCTTTGTCTTATTAAACCAGAACCAAGTCATCCTTTAAGTTTAAATGCAACAAAACAATGGCATTGGAAATAAAATTATGATAGCCAGAAAATATTCCTGAAAATAATAATCTCTGCTTAACATTTTAATCATTTAAAGAACAGTTGCAAAGCTTGAAGAATATGGTATAATATTAAGTACTATTTCTTATGCTGTGATTCAAACTTTGTAGCGAAACAACATGGCAGTTATTGAAGTGAAGCATGCTGTCGTGTCACACTTATTTAGGGAATTATGTAACTCGCTGGCTTGCGAGAGACCCTATGATAAGATGATTCTGCTTTTCAGCTACTAGGTCCAATGTAGATTTGGGTGCGCTGTAATATGGAAAAGCAAAGCGTGGACGGAATTGAAAACGATACTTTATTAACGTCTCAAAATAGAATGGCCGAGGAGCGGACACAATTCCATTCGGAGACCCACGCTTGCCGTAAATTATTTTTAACCAATCAGATTAGTTCTTCTTTGTTATTAGTATTAATAATAGCCAAATCTACGCTTAGTAATTGACTGTCACTTAACCAGTTAATCCCTAACAAAGGGTTAATGGATTCTACTTTAGGTGATAGCCTTTTTGACACTAGAAAAAAAAGATACGAGAAACCATAAAGAATTCAAAAAACACATCACCTATCTAAAAATTACTGGTGTTCTCTTTTTCCGTCAAAGTTACATAATTATATGTATAAAGGCTTCAACAATTTACTAATCCCTTATGCCAGACATTCTGAGAAACACAATTTATTTATTTTAGTCAATTAGTCATATTGCAGAGTTTATTTGATAAAATGAATTGTGTCATAAAAGGACAATGCCATGTGATCAACATTCATTGGCTGAGCATGCTCCCAAACTGTACCGGCATGATTACATGTACAGTAGATGTATAAGACTGTGTACAGTAAATGAATATGATTTCATCATGATGTTCAGAAACGTCATTGGTCGAGCACTTCCCACACAATCACTTCCAACATCATGCTATTCCACACAGCACATGTCATGATACATTTGTACTTCAAAAGTCATTTATATTCAGAATAGATAGATACACGAGGTAGAGAAATTTGTCGTTAAATGTAATTCTAGGTTCCCACTTTTGTCTAAATTTTAGCATGATTTGATCAAACTGATGTAAGAAGTCATGTCATTGATGTTAAATATTATGATACATATGTAAGAAACGGGCAGTTATTAAAGTAAGATATATAAGTAAGCATCAGCTATGGACTCTACAGGGTAATAAAGTAAATGTTTAGTATAGTGGAACAAAATCAATTAATGACTTATAAGTGATTATCACTTTTTGTCAATTTAAATATTAGAAATACTAAAAACATGCTAGTAAAATTATAAACATATACATATGGCATTTTAACTGTCAAGGAGATTTAATATGAGTATTTCGATGGGCGGCTGAAAGGGTGAAAAAAGACGTTTCTGCAAAACTAACAACTTATTTTAAAAACATACTGAAATACGACACAGACAACCTTAATACAAATTCAACAGATTTGCTTGCAAACCCAACGATCACTGATAAAAACCCAACGAGCACTGATGAAAAAATCAACATTTATTAACTGAATTGACGCTAGAAGGCGTGCAAAAACAGACATTATTATATAGCTAATAAATAGTCTCTTATAAAATACTATCAAAAATCTAGAGAATTCTAGCGTCCAATATCAGAACGTTTTATTGAACGCTTGTATTACGTATTACGAGTTTGTATTACGTATACGAGTATGCTCAAAACATTTAGAATACGAGCGTTCAATATTGAACTCCCCGTTGTAAACAAAAAAAGTCGTCTGGTCGACTTGTCAGAGTTAAAATAAAGAATGAAAGTGGCATCTATGAAAGATGGGTTTATTATTTTTTTTACATAAAAATGAAATTATTTGTTAAAAATTTAGTACGTATTAGACCCATAAAAACCTAAATAAGCAAATCATAACGCTCGGTAAAGTCATCGGAATGATGCGATATTGACCACTTACAGGCCATAAGTTAAAGCTGACAGAAATTCTTAAAAACCCAACATTTTCATCTATGTACGACTTGTTTCATTCCGACTACAGCCTCATTCCGCCATATTTCTTTCAGATACCTAGTCTCATTGTAACGATATTTACCCCAATGCACTAGTTACACTTAAATATTTTTTTTGGCTTGGTTATCGATTTGTGCACATCTCCGATGGTAAAGCATTTGAAAACACACGAGTTGATCAAGACATTTCAAAACCACAACAAACATAATAATCATATTTCTAAATTTTAGTTGATTTGTGTACTGCCTATTGCCCTCGTCCAATAAGAAAAAAATGCAAGTTTATTGCTGATGTTGGTGATGATAGTGATTTTGACATTGACAATGATGTTGTTTAGATCTGAAACATTACAATGAATCAAAAAAGAACAGAGAATACAATAGTTGACATTTCATCCAAAAGGTAAATAAATGTAACATGACAGATGACTAGTACAAATGACTAGAACAATCACTCATTGTTGACCTTTGTATAGGTTTAAATTTGTATATTATGAAATTGACATGTATCTACGAGGGGTTATCAAAAAGTTCGTGGACTGAGGCTATAAAATTAATACTATGGTGTATGAGCATACAAAATTTATAAGAAACATAAAGCAACAAAAAATAAAGAAATCTTGAAAATTTTAGCTTGATACGTTCATTATTCCCCAAATTATTATAAAATAAAGACGACATTATATGATCACCCGGCGCCGTCGCCATTTAGTTTCATGACGTCCGACAACGTCATTATTTTTCAATGTGCACTTATTCTACCTCGTATACTTATTTTGATGAGATTCTCTAGAGCTGAGTAATGACTTCAACCCGTCTTGTTTTTATGACCTAACAATGTCATGAACAGCAGCCCTCAGTGCAACCATGTATATTATCGCAAATTTACACTGGGATACATCCTCGCTTGACTGTGCCAGCATATTTTGTTTTTTTTGAGTTCAATATAGTATAAAACACATGATCAATGTCATTATTTGACGTGATAGATTTTTCAAACTTTGACTACAAATCGACATTACCTTTGCATCCCTTTTCTCTCTGAATCTATTTTGGCAATAAAAAACAAGTAATCTGGATGCAATTTTATTCTCCGTAGCCAGTTTAAAAATTTCCTAGGTGTATACCAGTTTTTCAAGAGGCAAAACTTTATAGAATATTGGAAAATGAAACCCCTCACCCCTTTTGACGTCATTTTCAAGGCATTATTTGTTTGGATACTCCATATAAAATTTACAATAAAATTTCATAGAACTTCCAGAATGAGGTAAAAATTTCATATTTTATGGAACAAAAGTGTCCCAACACATACCTGAATTAACCGAATTTTTGGATGTCAAATGTCCATATCAAAATAGTTTATCTTAGTTACACTTAGATCGAAAAAAAAACGCCGTTTTCGAGGTTGCGCCGCCTGGACATACCAATGCTTACAAAAATTTTACTAATTTATTTAAAAATTAAATTTATGATTTGCGATTTATTCCATAGATGGAAAAGATGATGATAAATAAATATTTAAAAATTCATTGATGTACCTAAAGCGGTTTTAATTTTATGACGCTAGTCCACGAACTTTTTGATAGCCCCTCGTATATCAATCTATGCTTTACAACATGCCAGTAAATTTATGTATAATCTATGTGTGTAACACAATCAATGTTTTTCAACATGCCCTCAAATTTTCCCGCACTCTTTCAATGCTATAAATGCTTACATTTTACATAAAATAAAAATACTAGACTAGGAGAAAATTACTAAAATCTTCGAGACATATGTGTGTCACGACAGTCGTCGTGCTCTGTTCAGTCAGATATAACAAGATTTTTTTTCTAATTACAATTTTTTATCTATAGATAAAATCAATACAAACATTATTTACAATATATTTTTACCTTTTTTTTTTTTTTTTACAATTAATAGAACTTAAAGTCTCTTTTGATCCTCAATAGTATCCTAGTGTTGGCTCAAAACCACGTCGACGCAGACACGCCCCGTTTCACGACGGACTCCCGCCAACTGGCTCCCAGTGGGTATCTCGATCTGGTTAAGGTCGTCGCCAACACACACATGGCAAGATAATAATTGGATTACATCAGGAACCTATAAATTAAATAAAAATTTTTAGTCACAGGTTACGTATACAAAAAGAAAAACTCAAGTCACCATTGACTACAATTGCACTAATGGCACACCATACAAACAGTCCCGGTAATTCTAACCAAACACTGTCAAATTTATAGCAACGTTAAGAATATTCACAATTTCTTAACAAAAGTGGTTTTAACAAATAAACCAACAACACCGACTTTATAAGCGGGAAAACAACGTGCGTACATTACTTAGTACATTGCACAAAAATAGAACAATATACACATGAGTAACTCTGCCCAGCAAAACCTGTATACGTAAATAGTAACAAAAACATAACTTAACTCACATTCTTGAATAGTTTTACGTTTTAAATGTATTACTCAAAAACTTACATATAAAATTAAGAACAAACTTACCCCTTATGGAGAAATGGTTACCGTTGAAAAAATGTACAATGTATTTATCTACTCATCTTGGACTGTACGTCAAGCATGTAAAATCTATGAAAACGTGGAAACTGGCTACGTGGTCAGCTATGCAGCGATTTAAATACCTCCTTATACAAAAGGTCGTAACTAACCAATGCCTACAAAACTTAACTTGATGTTCAATACGGTAACAATATAAATAAAAACCATAAACGTAATGTAAATACAATTCAAATTGAAAATTGATTGTGACAAAGTGACTGTAATCCAATACAAAAATGCCACACATTGAGACATTCCGCAATTTGCACAAGTTAACTAAACATAGATTCCGACCACACTACATCATAAACCAAGATATTTAACAAAATAATGACCAAATGCTTACAAAATCATAAACCGTACAGATTTGATAATGAATATTAAGCATTGCAAACAATATAACTTACTCCACTGTGCGCCCAAGTTGCAGAGAACAGGGTAAACAGGTATGGTAAAAAGCTGCGAGCCATGTAGCATTTCTTCTTTAAAATTAATGAGAAGATTTGAGAGCCATAAAAGCTATTTTTACTTTTCTTTCTGCAAACAATTACCTATGTAAAACAAAATACTATTGGTTGCTTTGTAAAAATTCAGATATTCACGTGATAACCCTACCTACCTAAAGTACCAATAAGCCCTATGTTGAACAAACTTGCATGGCTGATACGTATTAAAACTCTGAATCTGACCTAAATTTTCCCGATGAGTGAACAGGCCACGTTTTTGGAACATATATAATTTCCGAGTAAATTTAACCCTATGTTGATCAAACCTGCATGGGTGATACATCCAAGGATGCAAACTCCCTGGCTTGCTTCAAATGCTGGATCCGACCTACAGTTTCCGTATGAGTAAACAAGTTAAATATTTTGGTGCAGGCCTCATTTCCAAGTAACCATAAGCCCTATGTTGACCAAACTTGCATGGCTGATACATCTGAGGATGCTAGATCCGACCTACATTCTTCGGATAAGTGAACAAGTTTAAGTTTAGGGAGCAGGTGCATTCTAACATAACTAAAACGATTATGTTGATCAAACTTGCATGGGCGATACCTCTCAGGATGCACACACTATCAGGCGTGTATGTGTGTGTGTCATGGTGTAAGAGAGGGCATATGTGTTTGAGAGTGTGTGCGAGGGTGAGGGTGTGTGTGTGTGAGGGAGAGAGGGTGTGAGGGTGAGTGAGGAAAGATTAGGGGTGGGTGGGTGTGTTTGTGTATATATAATCATATTAAAAAAAAAATTCTCTCCATGTGCCATCATTCTCAGTCGACATGTTAGAGTTACCTGATAATACTACATAATATCTTTATTCATGGAAAATACATATATGAGATTAACTTATCTAATATTTATGACAAATTTATTTTTGAATTTGTTCTTAATAAAAACAGGCAATATATAAATAAAGTTAGGTCAAACATTAATAGATACCCTTAATTAAGCTTCAGATAGACTTTTGTCAGTAAATTATTAGTAAATCTAACCAAAAATATTTTTTTCATATTGAATTCATGCAGTTTTGCATTAGTAAATCAACACTTCTCGCTTCAATCTTCTTATTTTAACTCCAAGTCCATTTTACTTTTACTTTGGAAAATATGGAATTGTTATAAAAAAAATTGCCTATTGAAAATAAGAGTTTAATTTTTCCGGTTTATGTACAGCATTGAGTTTCAGAGTTGAAGCAGTCCAAGCAATTTCAATTTATAAAAAGCAAATTGAACAACATGTACATTTTCGTAGAGAGAAATCTTCACAGGTCCCTTGATGTATGATGGTTTTCTCAATAGTATCACTTCCTGTAGTTGTAGAGAGAGCAATACCTGTGTGCCTTTAATCCTTTTATTCACAAAAATTACCTATTTATGAATGTTAAATTTGTTTTAAAATGTCAGTTCCTTTTAAGTTGACGTTCAAAATCAAGGGAGTGTTTCTTTGTGTTATAAAACTATTTCATGTTTACTTAGGTTGGGGTGCATTCACTAAAGAAAATATATGGAAATATCTAAAGATCCATGAGAAAAACGGGAAATCAGCTTCATCAGCTTCTAATGGTAAGTATTGTGTTTTTATATTACCTGAGTCACTCAGACGACCTATTGGTATCCGTTTTAGCCCGTCGTCGTCGGCACTGCGTCATTTGTTAATATATGAACATTTTTAGCTTTTTCTCTGAAACAGCTCAACTAATTTCAGCCAATTTTAGCAAATAGCATCTATTGGAGAAGGGGAACAACATTCTTGAATTTCACAGTCCCTGACCCCTGAGGCTTTAGGGGTGGGACAGAATCACTAATATTAGTAAAAGATTAAAAATCTTCTTCTTTGCTACTTAACGTTGGTATGAATGTGCATGTAATGGGCATTGAGACCAAAATTTCGAAATTCATGGCCCAAGATCTAGGGCGGGGCTAAATAAATAATACAGTGAAAATGTTTTCCCCCTTGAAAATCATCTTCTCTGCTCCTTGGTATTCAGTGATCAAACTAAGTACATAGGTACAATGAGCAAGAACGCCTCTTCCTAAATTTTGAATTTTATGACTTCAGAATCTGGAATTCTGGTGTTAGGGCGGGGCTCTATGGAATATATAGTGAAATGTATCAACTTTTTGAAAATCTTCTCTGTTTCTGGGTGTTAAATAAACATAGTATATAGTTATAATGAGCAGGAATGCCTCTTCCAAAATTGGGAATTTTATAGCCCAAGGTTCAGTTTTTCTGCTGGCGGGGCTCTATTGATTTTATAGTGAAAATGCAGAAATTCTTATAATTCTTTTTCTCTCTTCCTCGGCATTAAACAACTCAGTACGTACATAGTTAAAATGAACAAGAATGGCTCCTTCAGAGTTTTGAATTTTATGCTCCTAAGGTCAGGGATTCTGGTGTAAGGGTGAGGTTCTACATTATATCTTTAAAGATCTTTTTCTCTGCTCCTGGATATAAAACAGATGAACTACCTACATGTACATGCATATAGCCATGATGAAAAAGGGCCCTTCTTCCAGAATTGTGAATTTCAAGGCCCCCGGGACCGGGGTTCCATAGAGAGGGGCTCTAATTATAAACTGAAAATGAATTGTTTGAAATATGCTCCTCAGTCCATGTATTAATCAAATAAGTATATAATGAAAATACATTATATCTTTGAAAATCTTTTTCTCTGCTCCTGGGTATAAAGCAGATATGAACTAACTATAATTATGTACATGTATATAACCTTGATGAACAAGGGCACTTCTTCTAGAATTGTGAAATTCAAGGCCCCCGGGACCGGGAGGGGGGGTACCATAGAGGGGGGCTATAATTATATACTGAAAAGGAATTGTTTGAAACTGCTCCTCAGTAAATGTATATATCAAATAGATCATAAAATAGAAATACATTATATGTTTGAAAATCTTTTCCTCTGATCCTTGGTATAAAATAGATATGAACTACCTACATGTACATGTATATAACCATAATAAACAAGGGCCCCTCTTCCAGATTTGTTAATTTCAAGGCCCCCGGGACCGGGGTACCATAGAAAAGGGCTCTAATTATATACTGAAAATGAATTGTTTGAAATATGCTCCTCAGTACATGTATCAATCAAATATATTATGTAATGAAAATGCATTATTTCTTTGAAAATCATCTTCTCTGCACCAGGGCATTTAATAAACTAACCAAGTACATAGTTATGCTGAATAACACTGTCTCTTCCAAAATTATGAATTTCATTACTCCAGGGTTGGGGATAAGTGTGTTTATGACGGAGCTATATTGATTTCATCACCTGCATACGGAGTAAATATATCTCAGTTGATTCGATACGCAAGAGCGTGCTCTATTTATGAACAATTTCTTAAACGAGGTAAATTATTGACAAGTAAGTTGATGAAACAAGAATATCAACAGTCTCGTTTAAAGTCATCATTTCGTAAGTTCTATGGTCCATACAATGACCTTGTACAAATACAGTTTATCATTGAGTCAAATGCTGACTGACGTTTTTCATACCAATTGTTAGTCCATTATTTATACACTGAATTGACGAAGGATTTTTTCCGTTATTTCCTGGTCATACACACGGCGGGTGTGACCGGTCGGCAGGGGATGCTCACTCCTCCATGGCACCTAATCCCACCTCTGATGTTTTGGAGGTCCGTGTTTGCTCTGCTCTTATTTTGTATATTGTTTAATAGACGTTGAGATTGAATACTGTTCGTTATCTCCATATCCTTCTTTCATACATGAAGTTAAAATGCATAAATTCTTTGAAAATCTTCTTCCCTGTTCCTGGGTATTAAATACATTCAACAATAAGATATAAGTTATAATGAGCAAAAATGTATTTTTGAAAATGAATAATTTCATGGGTTTAGGGTTCTGGTGTTAGCGATGCTTTACTGATAACATAGTAAATATGATTAGTTCTTTGAAAATCTTTTTCTCTGTTCCTTTGTATTAAACAAACTAATTACATAGTTATAATGAGGGAGAATGCCTCTTCCAAAATTGTGATTTTTATTGCCCCTGGGTCAGTAGTTCTGGAAATGGGTGGAGGGGGCCCATGTGTTTATACGAGAATAGTGGAAATACATCATTTGCAATTTATTATGAAAATATCTTATAATGCTTGCACATCATTTTTGCCAACATTTATTTCATCAAGAGAAATAGCTTACTTTTCGAAGTGAACATTCTAAACAAGCATGCATTATACAGCATTTTATCGATAGATGTATTTTACGTATTCTAAAATGAGTTCAAAAGATTTCGGCACACTGATGAAATAGTTTCACATAATACTCAATAACATTATCCTTTTAACTCCCAGAGACGCATTTGGACGCACTTTCACCATCACAGACATTAAACTGTTGGTGTTTTGTAAAGAATTGGGATACAACACAACAATTGATATTTTCATAAACTAGAGAAGAAACTGAACATTTTTGCTACACAAAGTTTTTCTCTGTGATGTTAAGAAATTATCAAAAACTTGAAGTGAATATTGCATAACCTACCAGGGAGTTGATAAAATTACGCATATGACTGATTTTTAGCTATCTTCTTTAAGCTTTATCTTTATTACAACTCAAAATGAAATAAAAATAAATTCCATAACCCAAAAGCTGGGAACTTTTTCAACCTTTTTATGATGGTCTTTGTAAGGTACTTGCTTTCGCTATAGAGAAATTTGTTGTTGAATATTGAATATATTATGAGTAAAACACACAAAATGCACTATGACGTCATTTTGACGTTTTACATGTACAATGAAATTGTATATGAACGCAATGTAAATCAAACCGATTCTTTTGATACTTAGAACAGATTTTTTTTTAAATGACTTATTTGTAAAGAAGAGTCAATGTTCGACATGACCTGAGCCATAAACATGAAAATAAATTCCATAGCTTTCGGAGAGATATATTCAAGTACATGTAGTAATAGTCAATGGCCCAGCCCCCCGATTGCGCGCACCCATTGTTTCAGAAATCCTTGTCGGATTTGTGTCATTCCTACATGTACATGTACTTAAGAACAATTAATCAAATAATTAGATATTATCGTAACCAATTTCCATATTATTTAAAATGAAAAAATAGATACAAGCATATTAATCTCTTCTTTCATCAACTTTTTTTGAGTCTTGATATTTTTAAATAACATTTATTGAAAAGAACGGGTTTTTACGAAGGAAACAGGATAGGTTATATACACAGGGGACATGCAGTAACATGCTAAATTTGAATTTATGTAATGACTATATATATAGTCATAACGTAAATTCAAATTTAGCATGTTACTGGTCCCTATGTTCAGATTCAGACATTTCCACTTGAATAAAAGAAATTATGAGAAAAATTCGTTTTCAAACAGTGAGAGAGAGATGTCACTGAGTTGCATTCAATTCCATTGTCTGTGTAAACCATAATAAGATGGATATATGGTCCCAACTAACCACTCCAATAATTAAATGTATTCACATTATATTTCAGATTCAATTTCCTAGTATATTTTTTTTTCACAGAAATGTAAAGCGTTCTTGGAATCTATGCATCTGTATATATTATAAATATATTCATAAATGTACATAATGTACTTGCATGCATGATTTTATGTCACATATGAACTCTAAACAAATGGATTCGTCGTTAAAATTTTAAGTACTGTGATTTATAATTTTATCTCAAGCCATGAGAGGCCACTTTTTGCCTCTAGAATGGAAGTTGATCTTATTCTACCATTTAGGCCGTGGTTAGATAGCTAGAAAAAGCGAAGTGTGTGTCACCTGAACAATATTTTAGATGTGTATGTATTCTACCGCAGATATAAGCATAAATACCATTCGTCCCTAAAAAAATCGGTTAAATTGCATTACAGAAGCCTGCACTGATCTTATTCCTACCTCCTGAATAAAACATAATAACAATTTACATGTAACAGATACATGTACCCTTGGGCAGAAATTTTGCATGATTGAGAGCATGACCCTAAAAAACTCAAACAGATGCAAACTCGTATTTGGGGGGGGGGGGGAAAGGGGGTGTCACACGAGAAAACTCTTTTTGTGTTATTTAGTAGGTTTGGAGTAAGGATCCAAAATTAAAATCAAGTGTACAATACTAAAATTTAATTTAAAAAAAAAAAATCAGATATTTACTACAGCATGAAGGTTTGATAATTTCCTTTTATTGACTTTATTGATGACTTTAACTTTTCTATCGTCAATTTCCCTTACTTATTAAGCAATATACTTTCATCACCTGCATACGGAGTAAATATATCTCAGTTGATTCGATACGCAAGAGCGTGCTCTATTTATGAACAATTTCTTAAACGAGGTAAATTATTGACAAGTAAGTTGATGAAACAAGAATATCAACAGTCTCGTTTAAAGTCATCATTTCGTAAGTTCTATGGTCCATACAATGACCTTGTACAAATACAGTTTATCATTGAGTCAAATGCTGACTGACGTTTTTCATACCAATTGTTAGTCCATTATTTATACACTGAATTGACGACGGATTTTTTCCGTTATTTCCTGGTCATACACACGGCGGGTGTGACCGGTCGGCAGGGGATGCTCACTCCTCCATGGCACCTAATCCCACCTCTGATGTTTTGGAGGTCCGTGTTTGCTCTGCTCTTATTTTGTATATTGTTTAATAGACGTTGAGATTGAATACTGTTCGTTATCTCCATATCCTTCTTTCATACATGAAGTTAAAATGCATAAATTCTTTGAAAATCTTCTTCCCTGTTCCTGGGTATTAAATACATTCAACAATAAGATATAAGTTATAATGAGCAAAAATGTATTTTTGAAAATGAATAATTTCATGGGTTTAGGGTTCTGGTGTTAGCGATGCTTTACTGATAACATAGTAAATATGATTAGTTCTTTGAAAATCTTTTTCTCTGTTCCTTTGTATTAAACAAACTAATTACATAGTTATAATGAGGGAGAATGCCTCTTCCAAAATTGTGATTTTTATTGCCCCTGGGTCAGTAGTTCTGGAAATGGGTGGAGGGGGCCCATGTGTTTATACGAGAATAGTGGAAATACATCATTTGCAATTTATTATGAAAATATCTTATAATGCTTGCACATCATTTTTGCCAACATTTATTTCATCAAGAGAAATAGCTTACTTTTCGAAGTGAACATTCTAAACAAGCATGCATTATACAGCATTTTATCGATAGATGTATTTTACGTATTCTAAAATGAGTTCAAAAGATTTCGGCACACTGATGAAATAGTTTCACATAATACTCAATAACATTATCCTTTTAAGTCCCAGAGACGCATTTGGACGCACTTTCACCATCACAGACATTAAACTGTTGGTGTTTTGTAAAGAATTGGGATACAACACAACAATTGATATTTTCATAAACTAGAGAAGAAACTGAACATTTTTGCTACACAAAGTTTTTCTCTGTGATGTTAAGAAATTATCAAAAACTTGAAGTGAATATTGCATAACCTACCAGGGAGTTGATAAAATTACGCATATGACTGATTTTTAGCTATCTTCTTTAAGCTTTATCTTTATTACAACTCAAAATGAAATAAAAATAAATTCCATAACCCAAAAGCTGGGAACTTTTTCAACCTTTTTATGATGGTCTTTGTAAGGTACTTGCTTTCGCTATAGAGAAATTTGTTGTTGAATATTGAATATATTATGAGTAAAACACACAAAATGCACTATGACGTCATTTTGACGTTTTACATGTACAATGAAATTGTATATGAACGCAATGTAAATCAAACCGATTCTTTTGATACTTAGAACAGATTTTTTTTTAAATGACTTATTTGTAAAGAAGAGTCAATGTTCGACATGACCTGAGCCATAAACATGAAAATAAATTCCATAGCTTTCGGAGAGATATATTCAAGTACATGTAGTAATAGTCAATGGCCCAGCCCCCCGATTGCGCGCACCCATTGTTTCAGAAATCCTTGTCGGATTTGTGTCATTCCTACATGTACATGTACTTAAGAACAATTAATCAAATAATTAGATATTATCGTAACCAATTTCCATATTATTTAAAATGAAAAAATAGATACAAGCATATTAATCTCTTCTTTCATCAACTTTTTTTGAGTCTTGATATTTTTAAATAACATTTATTGAAAAGAACGGGTTTTTACGAAGGAAACAGGATAGGTTATATACACAGGGGACATGCAGTAACATGCTAAATTTGAATTTATGTAATGACTATATATATAGTCATAACGTAAATTCAAATTTAGCATGTTACTGGTCCCTATGTTCAGATTCAGACATTTCCACTTGAATAAAAGAAATTATGAGAAAAATTCGTTTTCAAACAGAGAGAGAGAGAGAGATGTCACTGAGTTGCATTCAATTCCATTGTCTGTGTAAACCATAATAAGATGGATATATGGTCCCAACTAACCACTCCAATAATTAAATGTATTCACATTATATTTCAGATTCAATTTCCTAGTATATTTTTTTTTCACAGAAATGTAAAGCGTTCTTGGAATCTATGCATCTGTATATATTATAAATATATTCATAAATGTACATAATGTACTTGCATGCATGATTTTATGTCACATATGAACTCTAAACAAATGGATTCGTCGTTAAAATTTTAAGTACTGTGATTTATAATTTTATCTCAAGCCATGAGAGGCCACTTTTTGCCTCTAGAATGGAAGTTGATCTTATTCTACCATTTAGGCCGTGGTTAGATAGCTAGAAAAAGCGAAGTGTGTGTCACCTGAACAATATTTTAGATGTGTATGTATTCTACCGCAGATATAAGCATAAATACCATTCGTCCCTAAAAAAATCGGTTAAATTGCATTACAGAAGCCTGCACTGATCTTATTCCTACCTCCTGAATAAAACATAATAACAATTTACATGTAACAGATACATGTACCCTTGGGCAGAAATTTTGCATGATTGAGAGCATGACCCTAAAAAACTCAAACAGATGCACACTCGTATTTGGGGGGGGGGGGGAGGGGAAAGGGGGTGTCACACGAGAAAACTCTTTTTGTGTTATTTAGTAGGTTTGGAGTAAGGATCCAAAATTAAAATCATGTGTACAATACTAAAATTTAATTTAAAAAAAAAAATTCAGATATTTACTACAGCATGAAGGTTTGATAATTTCCTTTTATTGACTTTATTGATGACTTTAACTTTTCTATCGTCAATTTCCCTTACTTATTAAGCAATATACCTTCATCACCTGCATACGGAGTAAATATATCTCAGTTGATTCGATACGCAGGAGCGTGCTCTATTTATGAACAATTTCTTAAACGAGGTAAATTATTGACAAGTAAGTTGATGAAACAAGAATATCAACAGTCTCGTTTAAAGTCATCATTTCGTAAGTTCTATGGTCCATACAATGACCTTGTACAAATACAGTTTATCATTGAGTCAAATGCTGACTGACGTTTTTCATACCAATTGTTAGTCCATTATTTATACACTGAATTGACGACGGATTTTTTCCGTTATTTCCTGGTCATACACACGGCGGGTGTGACCGGTCGGCAGGGGATGCTCACTCCTCCATGGCACCTAATCCCACCTCTGATGTTTTGGAGGTCCGTGTTTGCTCTGCTCTTATTTTGTATATTGTTTAATAGACGTTGAGATTGAATACTGTTCGTTATCTCCATATCCTTCTTTCATACATGAAGTTAAAATGCATAAATTCTTTGAAAATCTTCTTCCCTGTTCCTGGGTATTAAATACATTCAACAATAAGATATAAGTTATAATGAGCAAAAATGTATTTTTGAAAATGAATAATTTCATGGGTTTAGGGTTCTGGTGTTAGCGATGCTTTACTGATAACATAGTAAATATGATTAGTTCTTTGAAAATCTTTTTCTCTGTTCCTTTGTATTAAACAAACTAAGTACATAGTTATAATGAGGGAGAATGCCTCTTCCAAAATTGTGATTTTTATTGCCCCTGGGTCAGTAGTTCTGGAAATGGGTGGAGGGGGCCCATGTGTTTATACGAGAATAGTGGAAATACATCATTTGCAATTTATTATGGAAATATCTTATAATGCTTGCACATCATTTTTGCCAACATTTATTTCATCAAGAGAAATAGCTTACTTTTCGAAGTGAACATTCTAAACAAGCATGCATTATACAGCATTTTATCGATAGATGTATTTTACGTATTCTAAAATGAGTTCAAAAGATTTCGGCACACTGATGAAATAGTTTCACATAATACTCAATAACATTATCCTTTTAACTCCCAGAGACGCATTTGGACGCACTTTCACCATCACAGACATTAAACTGTTGGTGTTTTGTAAAGAATTGGGATACAACACAACAATTGATATTTTCATAAACTAGAGAAGAAACTGAACATTTTTGCTACACAAAGTTTTTCTCTGTGATGTTAAGAAATTATCAAAAACTTGAAGTGAATATTGCATAACCTACCAGGGAGTTGATAAAATTACGCATATGACTGATTTTTAGCTATCTTCTTTAAGCTTTATCTTTATTACAACTCAAAATGAAATAAAAATAAATTCCATAACCCAAAAGCTGGGAACTTTTTCAACCTTTTTATGATGGTCTTTGTAAGGTACTTGCTTTCGCTATAGAGAAATTTGTTGTTGAATATTGAATATATTATGAGTAAAACACACAAAATGCACTATGACGTCATTTTGACGTTTTACATGTACAATGAAATTGTATATGAACGCAATGTAAATCAAACCGATTCTTTTGATACTTAGAACAGATTTTTTTAAATGACTTATTTGTAAAGAAGAGTCAATGTTCGACATGACCTGAGCCATAAACATGAAAATAAATTCCATAGCTTTCGGAGAGATATATTCAAGTACATGTAGTAATAGTCAATGGCCCAGCCCCCCGATTGCGCGCACCCATTGTTTCAGAAATCCTTGTCGGATTTGTGTCATTCCTACATGTACATGTACTTAAGAACAATTAATCAAATAATTAGATATTATCGTAACCAATTTCCATATTATTTAAAATGAAAAAATAGATACAAGCATATTAATCTCTTCTTTCATCAACTTTTTTTGAGTCTTGATATTTTTAAATAACATTTATTGAAAAGAGAACGGGTTTTTACGAAGGAAACAGGATAGGTTATATACACAGGGGACATGCAGTAGCATGCTAAATTTGAATTTATGTAATGACTATATATATAGTCATAACGTAAATTCAAATTTAGCATGTTACTGGTCCCTATGTTCAGATTCAGACATTTCCACTTGAATAAAAGAAATTATGAGAAAAATTCGTTTTCAAACAGAGAGAGAGAGAGATGTCACTGAGTTGCATTCAATTCCATTGTCTGTGTAAACCATAATAAGATGGATATATGGTCCCAACTAACCACTCCAATAATTAAATGTATTCACATTATATTTCAGATTCAATTTCCTAGTATATTTTTTTTTCACAGAAATGTAAAGCGTTCTTGGAATCTATGCATCTGTATATATTATAAATATATTCATAAATGTACATAATGTACTTGCATGCATGATTTTATGTCACATATGAACTCTAAACAAATGGATTCGTCGTTAAAATTTTAAGTACTGTGATTTATAATTTTATCTCAAGCCATGAGAGGCCACTTTTTGCCTCTAGAATGGAAGTTGATCTTATTCTACCATTTAGGCCGTGGTTAGATAGCTAGAAAAAGCGAAGTGTGTGTCACCTGAACAATATTTTAGATGTGTATGTATTCTACCGCAGATATAAGCATAAATACCATTCGTCCCTAAAAAAATCGGTTAAATTGCATTACAGAAGCCTGCACTGATCTTATTCCTACCTCCTGAATAAAACATAATAACAATTTACATGTAACAGATACATGTACCCTTGGGCAGAAATTTTGCATGATTGAGGGCATGACCCTAAAAAACTCAAACAGATGCAAACTCGTATTTGGGGGGGGGGAAAGGGGGTGTCACACGAGAAAACTCTTTTTGTGTTATTTAGTAGGTTTGGAGTAAGGATCCAAAATTAAAATCATGTGTACAATACTAAAATTTAATTTAAAAAAAAAATTCAGATATTTACTACAGCATGAAGGTTTGATAATTTCCTTTTATTGACTTTATTGATGACTTTAACTTTTCTATCGTCAATTTCCCTTACTTATTAAGCAATATACCTTCATCACCTGCATACGGAGTAAATATATCTCAGTTGATTCGATACGCAAGAGCATGCTCTACGTATGAACAATTTCTTAAACGAGGTAAATTATTGACAAGCAAGTTGACGAAACAAGAATATCAGCAGTCTCGTTTAAAGTCATCATTTCGTAAGTTCTATGGTCCATACAATGACCTTGTCAGCAAATACAGTTTATCATTGAGTCAAATGCTGACTGACGTTTTTCATACCAATTGTTAGTCCATTATTTATACACTGAATTGACGACGGATTTTTTCCGTTATTTCCTGGTCATACACACGGCGGGTGTGACCGGTCGGCAGGGGATGCTCACTCCTCCATGGCACCTAATCCCACCTCTGATGTTTTGGAGGTCCGTGTTTGCTCTGCTCTTGTTTTGTATTGTTTTATGGATGTTGAGATTGATTGATTGATTGATTGTTTACTGTTTAACGTCCCTCTCCAGAATAGTTCACTGATATGGAGACGTCACCATTGCCGGTGAAGGGCTGCAAATTTAGGCCTTTGCTAGGCACTTACGGCCTTTGAGCAGGGAGGGATCTTTATCGTGCCACACCTGCTGTGACACAGGACCTCGGTTTATACGGTCTAATCTGAAGGACCACCCCATTTAGTCGCCTTTTACGACAAGCAAGTGGGTACTGAGGACCTATTCTAACCCGGATCCCCACGGAGTCTTGAGATTGAATACTGTTCGTTATCTCCATATCCTTCTTACTGCACACATGCAGTTTCTTTTTGCTGGTGTTATTAGTATTTAGGCCCAGTTAAGCCTTTGATTTAGCTCTAAATTTGACTAAGGGGTGCTCCGTCTATTATACATAATCGATAGAACGACCTCACATTGTGACCGGTCCGAAGGGAATGCTTACTCCTCCTATAGGTCCTTGATCTCATATTTGGATTTCCTAAGGTTCTGTGGGTTTTATCCTGCTCACAAACTTGTATTGTATTCTTGTAATTTATATTGCATTTTAGGTTTATTTAGGTAAATGACTTGTTGCTGACTTCACCTTTTTAAATCATTTCACTTGACCAGTAAAAAGCCATTGTCATAAACACTCGTAAGTCGTTAAACATGTAATTGTAATAAATCACGATTCAAAAAGATCACACTTTGCTATATGTATGCATATTCGCTACCAAGTACAACATTTTTTTTGTTTCACTATGGGATAGTCTTTTTTCCAATTCCCTGGGGATAGGGGGGGGGGGGTAGGTTACAATCTGAATGACATTATATCTTTGTCTATAACATACTTCTAGGAAGTATTATTTATCTAAATAATTTTTTAGTCCACACAGAGTTTAAAGCAAGTCTTTATCAAACTTGATCAAATTAAAGAACTTGGGATTAACTAAACAAAATCCCTCATAGAATAGTTCTTTATGCTCACTCCTCCATGGCATCCGATCCCACCTCCGATGTCCGTTTTTGCTCTGCTCCTATTTTGTATTGTTTTATGGACGTTGATATTGAATAATATTTGTTATCTCCATATCCTTTACAGATTAGCCGGGATTACAAGTATGTATGTGTATTTAGGAAGCTGAGCAAGTTGATTATACTGTTACAAAAAATAAATAAAACCGAGCAAGTATGTAGAATATTTGCTAGATGATCGCTTGAAAAAAGGAAAAATGCGCTATTGAATATCAAAGTCGCCTTTTTGTTTTTTTTTTAAATGCTGTGTAAATAAGACGATGCAAGTTTAATCAGCTCAACAATATTGGTAAAACTTGCTTTTTTCATAACAGAAATCAACGGAAAATTGTTATTCAACAAATTCATTCCAAAACTTTTGTCGATTCACAAGGGGGTATCTTTGTAAAAATTTATAAATATATCATTTTACATTATTAGTTAAACATATGGAAAAAATGAAAGATCATCTATCCATATCCATAGGTATTTTGAAATCTAAGTTCTATTTTAAAGTCTGGTGACTTTTCAATGGACAAACATCTTCTACCCCCCTAATAAAAAGAGTTGTATTTACCGGTAAGCAATTAACAATTCGATTACTATTAAAATTAAAATTCACACTTAAATTGAACTAAAAGGGTGTTAAATGTATGACGGACTCGAAAGAGAGTGTGCAAAGTTCTTTTCCATGGCGCTGTGGCCGTCTTTTCGATGAACTAGTGATATTGTTGTATGTTCGAGCACAGATTGTTGGGAATTCTCGGATCCATATTGCTGGAATCTGTAAGCACGAAATTTTATTCTATCATAAAACACTAGTAACTTGACGGGGGGGGGGTGATGTCAATAACGACTGTGCATTACACATGTACATGTACATCTAAAACACAAAGCACCGTTCACAGTATCTGTCGCTCCGTGATAGGGAGGTCGTGGGTTCGAATCTCGGCCGTGACTGGCCTAAGTCGATATAATATGGGTAGAAATTGTTCCTTAGTCAAGTGATCAGCACTTGAAGAAAAAGTGAAAGTTGTGGTACCTTCGAATGAGATCTTATAAATCGAGGTCCCATGTCACTGAAGGCGTTGACACGATAAAGATCCCTCACTCTCAATGGCCCTGAGTACCGGGTCAAGGTCAAAATTTATTGCCCTTTGTCGGTATGAGGTGACATCTCTACATGAGAGAAAAAATTTCGAATGGACGTAAAACAACATACAATCAATCAATGTAAGATATATGACTTTTTTCCACGGAGAAAAAGGGTATTTAAGGCGAGATATTTTCTTACATAATTTTTAAGACATCAAATCAACATTTAGCTAACGAATATGAAATCTCTCGGTAGTATTCATTGCAATATTCTTCCTCATTACCCTTCGACCAACGTTTTATAAAGTCAATCTTAGTAACGTTATTTGTAATTTCAATGTGCAGCATGGTATTGAATACGTGGTATTTTTCCTCGTTCTATTGAAATTGTAATAATCCTTAAGATGTACTCTACTCAAAATTCCAATTTTCTGTTGCCATGGCAACAATTTTCATTGAAATAAAAGTACTAAAATTAAAAAAAAAATTGTATATGAAAGTGTTCTATCTGTACTAAGATTTATTGAAATCAATCAAAAACTGTAAGAGGGAAAGCGATTTGAAAATTGCTTATTTCAATTAAGCAGCTGTACCAGAAGGCCTTACCCTGCTTACGGATGACGGACATTACGTAATTGTCAAACCCTCTCTTTCAAATAAAATTGACCAATATGACCTAAATCTAATTGGCAATATGCTTTGTTATAATAGTATCACTAAATCTTCTGTTATGGAAGAGTTATTTGTAAATTTGGTTGTATTTCTGGGAAGTAAAAAGGGAAAAAAAGACATATTTTGGCAAATATGGGTCTTATTCGTTGCCGTGGCAACCGCAATGTCATTTTACTTTACGTAATCAAATACTTTAGGATCTAATCTTTCAGAAAATATATGTTACTTTATGTAAAAGTGACTAGAAAATGTTAAAATCTCTGCTCGAAATTTTTTTTTAATTTTGCAGTAAAACGCAAAATTTCTGGTAGTTAAAGGGTTATGCATACTAATGGAGGACAAATGAATTTTCAGCATTGAGATACTAGTAATTATTTTTTTTATTTTTAGCTGATCCTAATACTCTGAAGCAGGAGAATAAGGAGTTGAAGGACCTGACCATCTGTAAGATCTGCCTGGATGAGAAAGTCTCCATCGCATTTCTGTCCTTCGGTCATCTGGTATTCTACCCCCAGTGTGCCTCCGCCCACACGAAATGCCCCATAGGTAGGAAGAACATTAAAGGGACTGTTAGAACTAACCTTGCTTTGTAAAGAAAAGTACAACAAGATGAACAGCAAATTAATGTGAATGAAGAATCATATTAAAGAACATAGAAAATTACAATTATATAGAAATATACTTTTGTAAAATTAAGAGAAGACAGCAAAATATCAAAGTGTTTTACTTGATGGGAAAAGTAAAATATAACCTGTTTATAATCTGTTTATAAATTCAAATCATAAAAGTAAGTTTAGATGAAAACATCTCTAAAAAAATATCAAAAATGGAGCATATCCTATATTCAAGAATTTGCAATAACGAGAATTTATATGGAAGGCAGGCATAATATTATGAGCATGTCAAAGATATCATGAAATATGTATACTATACATGCATGCTGTACGAGAGTTGTCCAAAAAATAGAAGAAGAAGGATATGGAGATAACGAACAGTATTCAATCTCAAAGTCCATAAAACAATGCAAAACAAGAGCAGAGCAAACACGGACCCCCGAAACATCAGAGGTGGGATCAGGTGCCATGGAGGAGTGAGAATCCCCTGCCGACCGGTGCTCCTTGTCATGATCAAGAAATAACGGAAAAAATCCGTCATCAATTCAGTGTATAATAAAAGGTGAATTTTGAATGAACTGAAAACGGCTCTATTTGACGAAAAACCATGAAAAATCATTTAGGAACAGTGAAAATCTATTACCCAGGCCCCGGGATCATGAAACATCTTAAGCTTTAGTCAAAATCTTTATTCTATGATAAGTCAAGCATGCCAAAATTAAAACCTTTTTTTAATATTGCTCCACTGAGGTGTTGCTATATTCAAATTTAGAAATAGATTCCATAATTAATAAACATTTTATAGGCGATTAAAAATTTGACTTAAGTCTAAGTTTGTTTCATGATCCTGGGGCCTGGACTTATAAAAATTCTACAAATTATGTTGTGTGAATTATGTTTCAAGAAATGGAGTAAAATCAATTGAAGTTATACATCATTTTTGAAAAATAAACATAGCGTTGTCACCTTATACGACTTTTGCATCATGAAAATGTTACCTTAATTTGTGGGAAAAAAAACTTGCGAGTTTAAAAAGTGCGTTGAGCTATATATATATATCAAGTAGATACAAGGTCACGGATGAAAATTTATATAAAGCACTAAAAATGACCAACGACACGAACAATAAAAATTGTCAAATTTTCGGGACGCCCTGTTCATTCCTCAGGACAAAGAAAAGAGTTAAAAAGTCATAAGAACAAAGGAAAAAGCGAAACAAAAAACAACAAGAGCTACTACTAAACTACTAAACACTTTATATTTACATACTTAGTTACATGTTGATTTGTAAATTTTTAAGAACACTATTAAAGAAAGAATCCGGACCGCTATGAAATGCGTCCGGTCTATCGGGTATACTCGGGTGAAATGCGATTTACATAATTGAAAATGTTTATGTACAGCATTGAGTTTCAGATTTGAAGCAGTCCAAGCATGTTCAACTTATAAACAGCAAAATGAACAACATGTACATTTTCGTAGAAAGAAATCTACACAGGTCCCTTGATGTGTGATGGTTTTCTCAATAGCATCACTTCCTGTAGTTGTAGAGAAAACAACACCTGTGTGCCTTTAATCCTTTTATTCACAATTATTATCTATTTATGAATGGTAAATGCGTTTTAAAATATCAGGTCCTTTGAAGTTGACGTTTTAAATCAAGGGAGTGTTTCTATGTGTTATAAAACTAATTCATGTTTACTTAGGTTGGGGTGCATTCACTAAAGAAAATATATGGAAAGATCTAAAGATCCATGAGGAAAACGGGAAATCAGCGTCATCAGCTTCTAATGGTAAGTATTGTATTTTTATATTACCCGAGTCACCCAGACGACCTATTGGTATCCGTTTTCACACGTCGTCGTCGGTACTGCGTCATTTGTTAACATATGAACATTTTTAGCTTCTTCTCTGAAACCGCTTAACTTATTTCAGCCAATTGTAGCAAATAGAATCTATTGAAGAAGGGGAACAAAGTTCTTGAATTCCACAGTCCCTGACCCCTGAGGCTTTTTGGGTGGGACAAAATCACTAATATTAGTACAAGCTTGAAAAATCTTCTTCTTTACTACTTACCCCCCGTTCACACAGAGCTGCGACTCTACGGCGATCATCCCGTTCAAGCAACGATCTGAAATTTTCTTAGATCGGGGCAGATTGCAGCCGATCGGCGTCAAAATAGAGCAATTTGGCAAATTATGGTCTTCGTTACGACCTTACTACGATGTCTCTACGTCAAACGCACTGCTAACAAGCTTCTACTACGATGTTACGCAGACCGTTGCCGACAAGCAGCCGTGTTTAGTGCGTTTACGCTACGCTGCCACTACGACATTGAAGACCATACTACGACGCTACACAGACCTAGATGACTGTACCGCGATGTCTCTAAGGTGGTGCCGATCATATTACGATTGCATTACGCTTCTAGTACGATTTTGGTGATGATGTAAATATATCTTGAAACTGCAGATTTTTGTAGTATAATTTTAGCGATGTCAATACATATTTTGCGACCGCAGTCTTTTTCCGGCCTTTACCACATGGTTTTGGGCATTTTCAATTATTATAACTGTAACAAGATGTGAAAATGCTCAATTGTAAATGATCATTAAGTATAGTGCCACCCTTTACATGTAGTTAACAGATGATGATTGGTCAAATATCGGCGGTATAAGAACAAACTCTTGTCTGATAGGTCGTGATATGATCGGCGCAAGGTCATTGTAGGTCTTCGTAGGATCTTCAGGCACGTAGAGAGATCGTAGTGAGAACATAGTACGAACGTAGAGGGAGCGTTGTATTAGCGTGCTTGGTAAATTCTTGCGCTCTCACGGCGCTTTTACTACGATCATGAAGATCTCTCTACGATGCTTCCGCGCTGCTTGTACGATTACGGCGCTTCTACTACGCCCTACGACTTTACCCCGATTCTTGTTGGCCACGATCTCACCACGCTTGTTTTGAACATGTTCAAAATAAGCGTGGTGAGAGCGTAGAGCTCTCCGATCATGAAGACCCTACTGCGATCATACTACGTTTCTGAAGACCCCACGACGTTCCTCCTGCGATTTGTCACGATCGACCACGCTTTTGACCACACTTTGATCGTAGTAGAAGCGGCGTCTATGTGTGAACGGGGGGTTAACGTTGGTACGAATATGCATGTAATGGGCCCTGCGACCAAAATTTCGAAATTCATGGCCCAGGATCTAGGGCGGGGCTAAATAAATAATACAGTGAAAATGATTTTCCCCTTGAAAATCATCTTCTCTGCTCCTTGGTATTCAATGAACAAACTAAGTACATTGGTATAATGAGCAAGAATGCCTCTACCTAAATTTTGAATTTCATGACTTCAGGATCAGGAAATCTGGTGTTAGGACGGAGCTGTAGGTATTATATAGTGGAAATACATCATTGAAAATCCTATCTGTTCCTGGGTATTAAATAAACATAGTATACGAGGGTTTTCCAAAAAGTTCGTGGACAATGACGTTTTTGTTAAAATAAATGGTTCTCTCTGCATCTATTGTATATCAAAATATTTCTCATGAAAAAATAAGTCAGAATTATTTATTTTTTATTGATGAAACTTGATATTTTTGTAAAAATCGGGGTCTTTAAAGACTGCAGATTGTGTTGACGGACCAGTCTGACGTTACACTAATTTCATTATAATGTCAAACATTTGCATTTTGACTTAACACATGTTCATGGACACACACAAGATTTCATTTTTAAGGCGCAACGCACTTCGAAGTGCTAGCAATAATCTTTAAGTATAGATTATAATTAATTTAAATTTTAAGATTCAAAATAATACACACAAATTTAAGAGCGTCATCTAAATTAACACTTTGTATACCCAAACTGAACAGCCCAGTCCGACATTGCGCTAGTTTCATAACAACGTCATGAATAGAAATTTCCATTTACAGTAATTAATTACATGTGTTTTTAAATTCTTGTAGTGTCTTTGAATTTATACACACTGTTGAGAAATCGTATATTCTAATCCTAAATCGATACATTCAATATATTTCAATAATTTTGAGTTGTTTTAACAAACATTTTGTCTCTTACATCGTTTCAACCGTTAAAAAACCTAATTTTTTGACCGGACGCTGCCCCGTGCCGATGGACGACGTCACTTTTTCTGTTGAGTTTTGACACGTACTTGCTAAGGTTTTCTTTGTGTGTTTTCGTTGTCTATATAGTTAGCGATATTTAAGATATCATAAAATGATAATAACATTTTTATTTGTGTTACATAAAATTTTTATTAATTTTTGGCATGTTTTATATAGAAAATAATCATTTTAAGCCGAACTCTTTATATCAGAGTTTACATCATTTTAACCTTGGCCCATGCGCACTGTCCGCGACCTCTAAAGGCCCCGATTTTTACAAAATATAAAGTTCCATCAATAAAAACTAAATCATTCTGACTTGTTTTTTCATAAGAAATATTTTGACATACAACAGATTTATATAGAACCATATATTTTCACAAAAATGTCATTGTCCACGAACTTTTTGGACAACCCTCGTATAGTTATGATGATAAAGAATGCCTCTTCCAAAATTGGGAATTTTATAGCCCAAGGTTCAGTTTTTCTGCTGGCGGGGCTCTATTGATTTTATATTGAAAATGCAGAAATTCTTTAAAATTCTTTTTCTCTCTTCCTCGGCATTAAACAACTAAGTACGTACATAGTTAAAATGAACAAGAATGGCTCTTTTGGAGTTTTGAATTTTATGCTCCTAAGATCAGGGATTCTGGTGTAAGTGTGAGGTTCAACATTATATCTTTAAAGATCTTTTTCTCTGCTCCTGGGTATAAAACAGATGAACTACTTACATGTACATGCATATAGCCATGATGAACAAGGGCCCTTCTTCCAGAATTGTGAATTTCAAGGCCCCCGGGACCGGGGTTCCATAGAGAGGGGCTCTAATTATAAACTGAAAATGAATTGTTTGAAATATGCTCCTCAGTACATGTATTAATCAAATAAAGTATATAACGAAAATACATTATATCTTTGAAAATCTTTTTCTCTGCTCCTGGGTATAAAACAGATATGAACTACCTATAATTATGTACATGTATATAACCTTGATGAACAAGAGCCCTTCTTCTAGAATTGTGAAATTCAAGGCCTCCGGGACCGGGAGGGAGGTACCATAGAGGGGGCCTATAATTATATACTGAAAAGGAATTGTTTGAAACTGCTCCTCAGTAAATGTATTAATCAAATAAATTATAAAATGGAAATACATGATATCTTTGAAAATCTTTTCCTCTGATCCTTGGTATAAAATAGATATGAACTACCTACATGTACATGTATATAACCATGATAAACAAGGGCTCCTCTTCCTGATTTGTGAATTTCAAGGCCCCCGGGACATGGGTACCATAGAAGGGGGCTCTAATTATATACTGAAATGAATTGTTTGAAATCTGCTCCTCGGTACATGTATTAATCAGATATATTATGCAATGAAAATGCATTATTTCTTTGAAAACCTTCTTCTCTGCACCAGGGCATTTAATAAACTAACCAAGTACATAGTTGTGTTGAATAACACAGTCTCTTCCAAAATTATGAATTTCATTACTCCAGAGTTGGGGATAAGTGTGTTTATGACGGAGCTCTATTGATTTCATCACCTGCAAACAGAGTAAATATATCTAAGTTGATTCGATACGCAAGAGCGTGCTCTACGTATGAACAATTTCTTAAACGAGGTAAATTATTGACAAGCAAGTTGATGAAACAAGAATATCAACAGTCTCGTTTAAAGTCATCATTTCGTAAATTCTATGGTCGATACAATGACCTTGTCAGCAAATATAATTTATCACTAAGTCAAATGCTGACTAACGTTTTTCATACCAATTGTTAGTCCATTATTTATACACTGAATTGAAGACGGATTTTTTTCCGTTATTTCCTGGTCATACACACGGCGGGTGTGACCGGTCGGCAGGGGATGTTCACTCCTCCATGGCACCTAATCCC
Organism: Saccostrea cuccullata; assembly: GCF_032062105.1. Taxonomy (NCBI): domain Eukaryota; kingdom Metazoa; phylum Mollusca; class Bivalvia; order Ostreida; family Ostreidae; genus Saccostrea; species Saccostrea cuccullata. The sequence continues at coordinate 81,069 of NW_026930029.1, forward strand.
ACCTCTGATGTTTCAGAGGTCCGTGTTTGCTCTGCTCTTATTTTGTATATTGTTTAATATACTTTAAAATCGAAAACTGTTCGTTATCTCCATATCCTTCTTTCATACATGCAGTTAAAATGCACAAATTCTTTGAAAATCTTCTTCTCCGTTCCTGGGTATTAAATACATTCAACAATAAGATATAAGTTATAATGAGCAAAAAATGTATTTTTGAAAATGAATTATTTCATGGTCCATCGGTTCGAGGTTCTGGTGTTAGCGAGGCTTTACTGATAATATAGTGAAAATGATTAGTTCTTTGAAAATCTTTTTCTCTGTTCCTTTGTATCAAACAAACTAAGTACATAGTTATAATGAGGGAGAATGCCGCTTCCAAAATTGTGATTTTTATTGCTTCTGGGTCAATAGTTCTGGCATTGGGGGGAGGGGGGTCCATTTGTTTATACGAGAATAGTGAAAATACATCATTTACAATTTATTATGAAAATATCTTATAATGCTTGCACATCATTTTTGCCAAAATTAATTTCTTCAAGAGAAATAGCTTACTTTTCGAAGTGAACATTCTAAACAAGCATGCATTATACAGCATTTTATCGATAAATGTATTTTACGTATTCTAAAATGAGTTCAAAAGATTTCGGCACACTGATAAAATAATTTCACATAATACTCAATAACATAATACGTAATAATGGAGGACAAATAAATTTTCAGTATTAAGATACTAGTAATTAATTTTTTATTTTTAGCTGATCCTAATACTCTGAAGCAGGAGAATAAGGAGTTGACCATCTGTAAGATCTGCCTGAATGAGAAAGTCTCCATCGTATTCCTGCCCTGCGGTCACCTGGTGTCCTGCCCCCAGTGTGCCTCCGCCCACACGAAATGCCCCATAGGTAGGAAGAATATTAAAGGGACTGTTAGAACTAACCTTGCTTTGTAAAGAAAAGTACAACAAAATGAACAGCAAATTAATGTGAATGAAGAATCATATTAAAGAACATAAAAAATTACAATTATATAGAAATATACTTTTGTAAAATTAAGAGAAAACAGCAAAATATCAAAGTGTTTTACTTGATGGGAAAAGTAAAATATAACATGTTTATAATCTGTTTATAAATTCAAATCATAAAAGTAAGTTAAGTGAAAACATTTCTAAAAAATATATCAAAAATGGAGCATATCTTATAATCAAGAATTTGCAATAACGAGAATTTTATATGGAAGGCAGGCATAGGAGTTCATAATATCATGAGCATGTCAAGGATATCATGAAATATGTATACTATACGTGCATGCTGTACAAGAGTTGTCCAAAAAGTAGTAGAAGAAGGATATGGTGATAACGAACAGTATTCAATCTCAAAGTCCATAAAACAATGCAAAACAAGAGCAGAGCAAACACGGACCCCCGAAACATCAGAGGTGGGATCAGGTGCCATGGAGGAGTGAGCATCCCCTGCCGACCGGTCCCCCCCGCCGTGTGCTCCTTGTCATGATCAAGAAATAACGGAAAAAATCCGTCATCAATCTAGTGTATAATAAAAGGTGAATTTTGAATGAACTGAAAACGGCTTTATTTGACGAAAAACCATGAAAAATCATTTAGGAACAGTAAAATCTATTACCCAGGCCCCGGGATCATGAAACATCTTAAGCTTAAGTCAAAATCTTTATTCTATGATAAAATTTTGTTAAAGTCAAGCATGCCAAAATTAAAACCTTTTTTTTTAATATTGCTCCACTGAGGTGTTGCTATATTCAAATTTAGAAATAGATTCCATAATAAATAAACATTTATTGGCGAGTAAGATCAATTGAAGTTATACATCACTTTTGAAAAATAAACATAGCGTTGTCACCTTATACAACTTTTGCATCATAAAAATTTTACCTTAAGTTGTGCAAAAAAACCATGTGAGTTTAAAAAGTGCGTTGAGGTATATATATATATATATATATATATATATATATATATATATATATATATATATATATATATATATATATATATATCACTAAAATGACCCACGACACGAACAATTAAAATTGTCAAATTTTCGGGACGCCCTGTTCCTTCCTCAGGACAAAGAAAAAAGTTAAAAGGTCATAAGAACAAAGGAAAAAGAAAAACAAAAACAACTAACACTACTACTAAACTACTTAACACTTTATGTTTACAAACTTAGTTATATGTTGAATTGGAAATTTTTTGAAACACAATAATTAAAGAAGAAATCCGGACCGCTATGGAATACCTCCGTTCTATCGGGTATACTCGGGTGAAGTGCGATTTACATAATTAAACGAATTAATTATGCTAATCAATTACGACAATCAGTAAATCGTACATTGTTTCATTCTCTCAATATGGTGTAACTATACTTGATAAAGAATAATCAAAGAAAAATAATACAACGGGTGTATTTTAAAATATGAATTATGATCTATTATTAATTTTGAAATATTATAGGACTTTAAAGAAATTAAAGAAATAAATCCGGACGGCTATGAAATACGTCCGGTATTTCGGGTATACTCGGGTGAAGTGCAATTTACATAATTGAACGGATTAATTATGCTAATCTATTACGACAATCAGTGAATCGTACATTGTTTCATTCTCTCAGTATGGTGTAACTATACTTGATAAAGAATAATCAAAGAAAAATAATACAGCAGGGATATTTTAAAATATGAATTATGATCTGTTATAAATTTTTTAATATTTTAGGACATATTATCGGGAAAAAAAATTTACAAAGGCGTAAACAATTCTAGCTGCAGATCTGTAGCTCTCCGAAAAAATATATATTGATAGACTGGAGAGCTACAGAGCCACCCATTGAAAAAACTGTATATTTATTGCGCACAAAAAAAATGCGCTCGGTACTCGATTTATTTCTCCATGTTTTTAAAGCTGCAATCTCAAAATATTACTAACCGTGTGTTCCTAACATATTCTTTGACTCTTTCCACAACAAAACATTCCTCATAATTGTTGTTAATAGTCCTCCTGGCCCTGATATTGCAATCATCGGACATTTCGCTTATTTATACTGCCATTTTGGTTTCAAAGATAATTCGGTCCAATATGCTTCGTTGAGATGTCAACTACGAGAGAACTTGATAGAGGAGAAAGTAATTTTTTGAAATCTTCCTTTTTTTCCAATTGAGGTAAGAATTTGGAAAAATTAATCAAGAATCGAGCGCACTTTTTTGTGCGCAATAAATATACCGTTTTTTCAATGGGTGGCACTGTAGCTCTCCGGTCTATTAATAATTTTTTTCGGAGAGCTACAGATCTGCAGCTAAAACAATTCATAGTTATGTGGGTTGTTCTAGAGTTGGTGACGCAAATTAACTGTAGAGTTAACACTAAATTGAGAGAATAATCCTGTTTAGTATCTTCAGGAATTGGGTCTAATTTACGTTCATTCTGGTGAAGTCATTCAATTTCTAAAAAAATTCCAATTCAACATGTAACTAAGTTTGTAAATATAAAGTGTTTAGTAGTTTAGTAGTAGTGCTAGTTGTTTTTGTTTTTCTTTTTCCTTTGTTCTTATGACCTTTTAACTTTTTTCTTTGTCCTGAGGAAGGGACAGGGCGTCCCGAAAATTTGACAATTTTTATTGTTCGTGTCGTTGGTCATTTTAGTGCTTTATATAAATTTCCATCCGTGACCTTGTATCTACCGGTACTTGGTAGATCGGACATTTAGGATATACAGTGTTGTTGGTTTTTTAGTGCTTTATATATATATATATATATATATATATATATATATATATATATATATATATATATATATATATATATATATATATATATATATATATATATATATATATATATATATATATATATGTACAAAATCTTTATATAATAAATCATATACCAGGTAATAGCCACAGTGTCCAGCAATAAATATTTAAAAAAAGAAAAAACGACAACACAAGTTGTAAAACGTTAGCGCTTTAATTTTAAATTTTGAATGACTGTTGGCTTTGCATTGGTGATCGCTGGTTTTGCATCTGTTGATTTTTCAAACGACTCTTTTGATTTTGTTTTTAAGTGTGTTTTTGAAATGAGACGTTAGTTTAGCATTAACGTCTTTTTTCCCTTTCCGTCGCCCATACATTACCAAAGTTTTGTGCTGTTTTTAAAATTTGTTCTTAATGAAAACATGCAATACTCGTATATAAAAAGAGTTAGGTCAAACATTAATAGAAACCCATGAGTAAGCTTCATTTAGAATTTTGTCAGAAAATTATTTGTAAATCTAAACATCCTAATTATATTTCATATTTCAATTTATGCAGCTTCGCTTCAATCTTCATCTATTAACTCCAAGTCCATTTTAGTTTTAATTTCGAAAATAAGCAATTGTGATAACAAAAGTTGCCGATTGAAAATGAGCGTTAAAATTTTCCGGTACATGTTTATGTACAGCATTGAGTTTCAGATTTGAAGTAGTCCAAGCATGTTCAACTTATAAACAGCAAAATGAACAACATGTACATTTTCGTAGAAAGAAATCTTCACAGGTCCTTGATGTGTGATGGTTTTCTCAACAGCATCACTTCCTGTAGTTGTAGAGAAAACAACACCTGTGTGCCTTTAATCCTTTTATTCACAAACATTATCTATTTATTAATGTTAAATGCGTTTTAAAATATCAGGTCCTTTGAAATTGATGTTTTAAATCAAGGGAGTGTTTCTATGTGTTATAAAACTAATTCATGTTTACTTAGGTTGGGGTGCATTCACTAAAGAAAATATATGGAAAGATCTAAAGATCCATGAGGAAAACGGGAAATCAGCGTCATCAGCTTCTAATGGTAAGTATTGTGTTTTTCTATTACCAGAGTCACCCAGACGACCTATTGGTATCCGTTTTCGCACGTCGTCGTCGGCACTGCGTCATTTGTTAACATATGAACATTTTTAGCTTCTTCTCTGAAACCGCTCAACTAATTTCAGCCAATTTTAGCAAATAGAATCTAATGAAGAAGTGGAACAAAGTTCTTGAATTCCACAGTCCATGACCCCTGAGGCTTTTTGGGTGGGACAAAATCACTAATATTAGTACAAGCTTGTTCTTTACTACTTAACGTTGGTACGAATATGCATGTAATGGGCATTGCGACCAAAATTTCGAAATTCATGGCCCATGATCTAGGGCGGGGCTAAATAAATAATACAGTGAAAATGATTTTCCCCTTGAAAATCATCTTCTCTGCTCCTTGGTATTCAATGAACAAACTAAGTACGTTGTTATAATGAGCAAGAATGCCTCTAACTAAATTTTGAATTTTATGACTTCAGGATCTGGAAATCTGGTGTTATTGAGGAGCTCTATGTATTATATAGTGAAAATACATCAACTCATTGAAAATCTTCTCTGTTCCTGGGTATTAAATAAACATAGTATACTCGTATAGTTATGATGATCAAGAATGCCTCTTCCAAAATTGGGAATTTTATAGCCCAAGGTTCAGTTTTTCTGCTCTCGGGGCTCTATTGATTTTATATTGAAAATGCAGAAATTCTTTAAAATTCTTTTTCTCTCTTCCTCGGCATTAAACAACTAAGTACGTACATAGTTAAAATGAACAAGAATGGCTCTTTTGGAGTTTTGAATTTTATGCTCCTAAGATCAGGGATTCTGGTGTAAGTGTGAGGTTCAACATTATATCTTTAAAGATCTTTTTCTCTGCTCCTGGGTATAAAACAGATGAACTACCTACATGTACATGCATATAGCCATGATGAAAAAGGGCCCTTCTTCCAGAATTGTGAATTTCAAGGCCCCCGGGACCGGGGTTCCATAGAGAGGGGCTCTAATTATAAACTGAAAATGAATTGTTTGAAATATGCTCCTCAGTACATGTATTAATCAAATAAAGTATATAACGAAAATACATTATATCTTTGAAAATCTTTTTCTCTGCTCCTGGGTATAAAACAGATATGAACTACCTATAATTATGTACATGTATATAACCTTGATGAACAAGAGGCCTTCTTCTAGAATTGTGAAATTCAAGGCCCCCGGGACCGGGAGGGGGGTACCATGGAGGGGGGCTATAATTATATACTGAAAAGGAATTGTTTGAAACTGCTCCTCAGTAAATGTATTAATCAAATAAATTATAAAATGGAAATACATGATATCTTTGAAAATCTTTTCCTCTGATCCTTGGTATAAAATAGATATGAACTACCTACATAAATTGTACATTTATATAACCATGATAAACAAGGGCCCCTCTTCCAGATTTGTGAATTTCAAGGCCCCCGGGACCTGGGTACCATAGAAGGGGGCTCTAATTATATACTGAAATGAATTGTTTGAAATCTGCTCCTCGGTACATGTATTAATCAGATATATTATGTAATGAAAATGCATTATTTCTTTGAAAACCTTCTTCTCTGCACCAGGGCATTTAATAAACTAACCAAGTACATAGTTGTGTTGAATAACACAGTCTCTTCCAAAAATATGAATTTCATTACTCCAGAGTTGGGGATAAGTGTGTTTATGACGGAGCTCTATTGATTTCATCACCTGCAAACGGAGTAAATATATCTCAGTTGATTCGATACGCAAGAGCGTGCTCTACGTATGAACAATATCTTAAACGAGGTAAATTATTGACAAGCAAGTTGATGAAACAATAATATCAACAGTCTCGTTTAAAGTCATCATTTCGTAAATTCTATGGTTGATACAATGACCTTGTCAGCAAATACAATTTATCACCAAGTCAAATGCTGACTGACGTTTTTCATATCAATTGTTAATCCATTATTTAAACACTGAATTGACGACGGATTTTTTTCCGTTATTTCCTGGTCATACACACGGCGGGTGTGACCGGTCGGCAGGGGATGTTCACTCCTCCATGGCACCTAATCCCACCTCTGATGTTTCAGAGGTCCGTGTTTGCTCTGCTCTTATTTTGTATATTGTTTAATATACTTTAAAATCGAATACTGTTCGTTATCTCCATATCCTTCTTTCAAACATGCAGTTAAAATGAACAAATTCTTTGAAAATCTTCTTCTCCGTTCCTGGGTATTAAATACATTCAACAATAAGATATAAGTTATAATAAGCAAAAATTGTATTTTTGAAAATGAATTATTTCATGGTCCATCGGTTCGAGGTTCTGGTGTTAGCGAGGCTTTACTGATAATATAGTGAAAATGATTATTTCTTTGAAAATCTTTTTCTCTGTTCCTTTGTATTAAACAAACTAAGTACATAGTTATAATGAGGGAGAATGCCTCTTCCAAAATTGTGATTTTTATTGCCCCTGGGTCAATAGTTCTGGCATTGAGGGGAGGGGGGTCCATTTGTTTATACGAGAATAGTGAAAATACATCATTTACAATTTATTATGAAAATATCTTATAATTCTTGCACATCATTTTTGCCAAAATTAATTTCATCAAGAGAAATAGCTTACTTTTCGAAGTGAACATTGTAAACAAGCATGCATTATACAGCATTTTATCGATAAATGTTTTTTACGTATTCTAAAATGAGTTCAAAAGATTTCGGCACACTGATGAAATAGTTTCACATAATACTCAATAACATAATACGTAATAATGGAGGACAAATGCATTTTCAGTATTAAGATACTAGTAATTAATTTTTTTTATTTTTAGCTGATCCTAATACTCTGAAACAGGAGAATAAGGAGTTGAAGGACCTAACCATCTGTAAGATCTGCCTGGATGAGAAAGTCTCCATCGCATTTCTGTCCTTCGGTCACCTGGTATTCTACCCCAAGTGTGCCTCCGCCCACACGAAATGTCCCATAGGTAGGAAGAATATTTAAGGGACTGTTAGAACTAACCTTGCTTTGTAAAGAAAAGTACAACAAAATGAACAGCAAATTAATGTGAATGAAGAATCATATTAAAGAACATAAAAAATTACAATTATATAGAAATATACTTTTGTAAAATGAAGAGAAGACAGCAAAGTATCATAGTGTTTTACTTGATGGGAAAAGTAAAATATAACCTGTTTATAATCTCTTTATAAATTCAAATCATAAAAGTAAGTTAAGTGAAAACATTTCTAAAAAAATTATAAAAAATGGAGCATATCTTATATTCAAGAATTTGCAATAACGAAAATTTTATATGGAAGGCAGGCATAGGAGTTCATAATATTATGAGCATGTCAAAGATATCATGAAATATGTATACTATACATGCATGCTGTACAAGAGTTGTCCAAAAAATAGTAGAAGAAGGATATGGAGATAACGAACAGTATTCAATCTCAAAGTCCATTAAACAATGCAAAACAAGAGCAGAGCAAACACGGACCCCCGAAACATCAGAGGTGGGATCAGGTGCCATGGAGGAGTGAGCATCCCCTGCCGACCGGTCACACCCGCCGTGTGCTCCTTGTCATGATCAAGAAATAACGGAAAAAAACCGTCATCAATTCAGTGTATAATAAAAGGTGAATTTTGAATGAACTGAAAACGGCTCTATTTGACGAAAAACCATGAAAAATCATTTAGGAACAGTGAAAATCTATTACCCAGGCCCCGGGAACATGAAACATCTTAAGCTTAAGTCAAAATCTTTATTCTATGATAAAACTTTGTTGAAGTCAAGCATGCCAAAATTGAAACCTTGTTTTAATATTGCTTCACTGAGGTGTTGCTATATTCAAATTTAGAAATAGATTCCATAATTAATAAACATTTTATAGGCGAAAAAATATTTGACTTAAGTCTAAGTTTGTTTCATGATCCTGGGGCCTGGACTTCTAAATTCTACCAATTATGTTGTGTGAATTATATTTCAAGAAATGGAGCAAGATCAATTGAAGTTATACATCACTTTTGAAATTAAACATAGCGTTGTCACGTTATACAACCTTTGCATCATAAAAATTTTACCTTAAATTGTGCAAAAAACCATGTGAGTTTAAAAAGTGCGTTGAGGTATATATATATATATATATATATATATATATATATATATATATATATATATATATATATATATATATATATATATATATATATATTTCCAAAATGTTTATACAATAAATTATATAATAGCCACAGTGTCCAGCAATAAATATTTAAATAAAAGGAAAGACGACAGCACAAGTTGTAAAACGTTAGCGCTTTAATTTTAAATTTTTAATGACTGTTGGTTTTGCATTGGTGATAGCTGGTTTTTGCATGTGTTGATTTTGCAAACGACTCTGTTGATTTTGTTTTTAAGTGTGTTTTTGAAATGAGACGTTAGTTTAGCATTAACGTCTTTTTTCCCTTTCCGTCGCCCATACATTTTCAAAGTTTTGTGCTGTTTTTTAAATTTGTTCTTAATGAAAACATGCAATACTCGTATATAAAAAGAGTAAGGTCAAACATCAATAGATACCCATGAGTAAGCTTCATTTAGAATTTTGTTAGAATATTATTTGTAAATCTAAACATCCTGATTATATTTCATATTTCAATTTATGCAGTTTCGCTTCCATCTTTGTCTTTTAACTCCAAGTCCATTTTAGTTTTACTTTGGAAAATAAGCAATTGTGATAACAAAAGTTGCCGATTGAAAATGAGCGTTAAAATTTTCCGGTACATGTTTATGTACAGCATTGAGTTTCAGATTTGAAGCAGTCCAAGTATGTTCAATTTATAAACAGCAAAATGAACAACATGTACATTTTCGTAGAAAGAAATCTTCACAGGTCCTTGATGTGTGATGGTTTTCTCAATAGCATCACTTCCTGTAGTTGTAGAGAAAACAACACCCGTGTGCCTTTAATCCTTTTATTCACAAAAATTATCTATTTATGAATGTTAAATGCGTTTTAAAATATCAGGTCCTTTGAAATTGACGTTTTAAATCAAGGGAGTGTTTCTATGTGTTATAAAACTAATTCATGTTTACTTAGGTTGGGGTGCATTCACTAAAGAAAATATATGGAAAGATCTAAAGATCCATGAGGAAAACTGGAAATCAGCGTCATCAGCTTTTAATGGTAAGAATTGTGTTTTTCTTTTACCTGAGTCACCCAGACGACCTGTTGGTATCCGTTTTCGCACGTCGTCATCGGCACTGCGTCATTTGTTAACATATGAACATTTTTAGCTTCTTCTCTGAAACCGCTCAACTAATTTCAGCCAATTTTAGCAAATAGAATCTATTGAAGAAGGGGAACAAAGTTCTTGAATTCCACAGTCCCTGACCCCTGAGGCTTTTGGGGTGGGACAAAATCACTAATATTAGTACAAGCTTGAAAAGTCTTCTTCTTTACTACTTAACGTTGGTACGAATATGCATGTAATGGGCATTGCGACCAAAATTTCGAAATTCATGGCCCATGATCTAGGGCGGGCTAAATAAATAATACAGTGAAAATGATTTTCCCCTTGAAAATCATCTTCTCTGCTCCTTGGTATTCAATGAACAAACTAAGTAGATAGGTATAATGAGCAAGAATGCCTCTACCTAAATTTTGAATTTTATGACTTCAGGATCTGGAAATCTGGTGTTAGGGCGGAGCTCTATGTATTATATAGTGAAAATACATCAACTCTTTGAAAATCTTCTCTGTTCCTGGGTATTAAATAAACATAGTATTTAGTTCTGATGATCAAGAATGCCTCTTCGAAAACTGGGAATTTTATAGCCCAAGGTTCAGCTTTTTTGTGCTGTAACCTTAGGGGGGGGGGACTCTATTGGTTTTATAGTGAAAATGCAGAACTTATTTGAAACTTTTTTTCTCTCTTCTTGGGCATTATACAACTTACTAAGTACGTACATAGTTAAAATGAACAAGAATGCCTCTTTCAGAGTTTTGAGTTTTATGGTCCTAGGGTCAGGGATTCTAGTGTTAGGGTGAGGTTCTACAGATTTGAAATGCAATTTTAGTTCCCCTATCCTTCATTTTGATATTTAGTTAGCAATCAAAGCAATTGTTAAGTGTATAGTAAGGCTGAGCAATGGTGCCTCTTTCAAAATAGTAAATTCCATGGCGTATAGTTTAAAACATGAACCACATTCAATCATGGAAAGTTGTTGCATGATGCTCAGGTGATTATGACCTACATGTATATGGCCTCTTGTATTAATATGTAATGTCAGTCAAAGTATCTTAAATTGTATCATGTTATATTGGCCATCGGAAGCTTTATGTATACATTACCTTGGTGACCAAGTTGTTCAATAACAACTGTTCAAAAAAATGACTTAGACTGAAATAAGATTTTGTTCTGGTACATGTACAAGGTACATGTAACAGAAATGGTCTGTTTTGAACACGTTTTGATTTAAATAATGAATCATGGCTTTAAGCCTTTCGACTAGCCGATTTGTCCGCTTCAGACGAGCATCTCGCAGAGAGACGGTCGCAGTGCGTGGGGTCAGCAATCAAGAGAGTGCTGATCAACACAGTGAGCAAATGGTCTTTACTTAAGGCTTTCTAAAACCTTCACCAAGTCAGGAAATTCTATTTGAGCCACATGAGTAAACTTAAGTGACCTATTGCTATCCGTTTTTGTCCGCCGCCGTTCGTCGTCTGTCCTCCATCGTGTGTTAACATTTGAAATTTGAACATTTTCAGCTTCTCTGTAACCGCTTAAACAATCTGGCACAAAGCATAAAAGTGTAAATTTGGAAAATTTGTAAATTTCATGGTCCAAGCCCCTTCCTTCTGGGGCCTGAGGGGTTGGATCAAAACCAGGAAAATGAATGCAATCTTTAAAAATCATCTTCTCTCCTCGAAGATATCAAGCAGTTCTTCTGTTGCCATAAATGTAATTAGCATGGATTCCTCTACCAAAATAGTGCAATTCATCGCCCCAGGGTCAGAGATTCTAGTGCTAGAGCGGGGCTAAATAAATTATAAAATGAAAATACATTAGTTCTTTGAAAATCTTCTTCTCTGCTCCAGGGCATTAAATAAACTAACCAAGTACACATGTACATAGTTATGCTGAATAAGACTGTCTCTTCCAAAATTGTGAATTTCATTCTTCCAGGGTTGGGGTAAGTGTGTTTATGACGGGGCTCTATTGATTATATACATTTAGTGAAAATCTTCTTCTCTGTTCCTGGTTATTAAATACATTTACCAATTTGATGGTTATAATAACCAAAAATGTCTTTTCAAAAATGGTGAATTTCATGGTCCCTGGGTTCGGGGTTCTGGTGTTTGGGATGCTTTACTGAAAATATAGTGAAAATACATTAGTTGTTTGAATATCTTTTTCTCTGTTCCTTAGTATTAAACAAACTAATTCGTAAGTACATAATTATAATGAGGGATATTGCCTCTTCCAAAATTGTGAATTTTATTGCCCCTGGGTCAGTAGTTCTGGTGGAGGGGGGTCCAACTGTTTAAACGAGAATAGTGAAAATACATCATTTGCAATTTATTATGAAAATATCTTATAATGCTTGCACATCATTTTTTCCAAAATTAATTTCATCAAGAGAAATAGCTTACTTTTCAAAGTTAACATTCTAAACAGGCATGCATTATACAGCATTTTATCGATAAATGTAATTTACGTATTCCAAATGAGTTTAAAAGATTTCGGCACACTGATGAAATAGTTTCACATAATATTCAATGACATAATGCATAATAATGGAGGACAAATGAATTTTCAGCATTGAGATACTAGTAATTAATTTTTTTTATTTTTAGCTGATCCTAATATGCTGAAGCAGGAGAATAATGAATTGAAGGACCTGACCATCTGTAAGATCTGCCTTGATGAGAAAGTCTCAATCGTATTCCTGCCCTGCGGTCACCTCATGTCCTGCCCACAGTGTGCCCCCATTCTCACCAAATGCCCATCTGTAGGACAAACGTCAAAGGGATTGTAAGAACCAACCTTATAGAGAAACGTATAACCAAATGAACAGCAAATTAATGTGAATGAAGAACTATGATAAAGAACCCCAAAAATTGCAATTACAGTAGAAATATATACCTTTGTAAAATTGAAAGAAGAAAACAAAATATCAAAGAGCATTAATTGATGTGAAAAGTAAAATATAAACAAATAATCTGTTTATGAATTTAAATCATAAAGTTTAGATGAAAGCATTTCTTATTTTAAAATGAAGGTCTGTGATTGTCAGAAAATTTTTTCATGCAGTGTTACGTTGATTAAAATAATGAGAACCTTATTATAGTAACTGTCACAATTGTGTTTATTTATTTTAGCGATAGTTTTGTCCTGCTTTGATTTGCATTGTGTAAATCACATTTCTTACATACTGAAATGGTCAAATTGTTACATTGTTTATCTTTGTTGAATATTTGATTCTATGAAACATAGTTTTGAAGTGCTTAGAAGTCTTGAAAGTTTAATGCGTCACCCTACAGGTAATTGGCAGATCACTATTTACATAGTGTTCAGTATTTATTGCTTTATCCTTTTACAATGAAGCAAGAAATGAATATATACATCCTAGAAGGCATCAGAGCGTTCTTTGATTTTTTTTGTTGCCTATTGGTCTAAACTTTTATATTATTTGAGCAATTCTACTCTAAAAAAAATTATAATTATGTTTTTAGGTCACTTGAGTAAACTCAGGTGACCTATTGCTATCTGTTTTCGTCCGTCGACGTGCGTCGTGCGCTGTGCGTTAACATTTGAACATTTTCAGATCCTTCTCTGCAACCACTGAACCAATTTCAACCAAATTTGGCACAAAGCGTTTATTGGTAAAGGGGAACAAAATTGTGAATTTCATTATTCCTGCCCCCCTGGCCCTGAGAAGTGGGGCCAAAACCACTAAAATTAATGCAATCTTTAAAATCCTTCTTCTTTACTCCTGGACATGAAGCAGTCAAACTGTTTGCATAATGATAATAAGCATTAAGTCCTCTACCAAAATTGTTAAATTCTCGGCCCCGTGGTCTCGTGCTAGGACGGGGCTAAGTAAGTATACATGTTCAGTGAAAATGCATTATTTATTTGAGAATCTTCTTCTCTGCACCTGGGTATTAAATAAACCAACACAGTACATAGTTATGATGAGCAAGAGTGCCTCTATAAAAATTGTGAATTTCATTATTCCTGCCCCCCTGGCCCTGAGAAGTGGGGCCAAAACCACTAAAATTAATGCAATCTTTAAAATCCTTCTTCTTTACTCCTGGACATGAAGCAGTCAAACTGTTTGCATAATGATAATAAGCATTAAGTCCTCTACCAAAATTGTTAAATTCTCGGCCCCGTGGTCTCGTGCTAGGACGGGGCTAAGTAAGTATACATGTTTAGTGAAAATGCATTATTTATTTGAGAATCTTCTTCTCTGCACCTGGGTATTAAATAAACCAACACAGTACATAGTTATGATGAGCAAGAGTGCCTCTATAAAAATTGTGAATTTCATGGCCCCGGGATCAGGGTTTCTGGTATTAGGGCGGGGCTCTATTGATTATATAGTGAAAATACGTGAATTCTTTGAAAATCTTCTTCTCTGCTCCTGGGTATTAAATAAACTTACTAAGTACATAGTTATGATGAGCAGGAGAGCGTCTACCAAAAATTTTGAATTTTATGACCCCAGGGTCTGTGGTTCTGGTATTAGGGTGGGGCTCTATCGATTAAATAGTGAAGATACATGAATTCTTTGAAAATCTTTTTCTCTGCTCCTAGGTATTAAATAAACTAACTAAGTACATAGTTATGATGAACAAGAATGACTCTTCCAAAATTGTGAATATTATGGCCCAAGGGTCAGGGGTTCTGGTATTAGGGCGGGGCTCTATTGATGATATAGTGAAAATACATTAAATCTTTGAAATTTTTATGCGCCCGAATTTTTTCGGGGCGTATATTGTTTTTTCCTGTCTGTTTGTCTGTTTGTCTGTTTATCTGTTTGTCTGTTTGTCTGTTGTCAACTATAACCTTGGCCAAAACTTTTGAACCGTACGAGATAGAGACTTCATATTTGGTATGCATACTCCTCTAATAAAGTTCTTTCAAATGATATCAAGGTCAATGACCTTGTGACCTTGACTGTGACCTATATGCTAAAAATAGGTTTTTCAACTGTTTGTTATATTTTTTGAACCATTAGAGATAGAGACTTCATATTTGGTATGCATACTCCACTAAAGAGGTTCTTTCAAATGACGTCAAGGTCAATGACCTTGTGACCTTGACTGTGACCTATATGCTAAAAATAGGTTATTCCACTGTTTGTCATAACCTTTGAACCATAAGAGATAGAGACTTCATATTTGGTATGCATACTCCACTAATAAAGTTCCTTGAAATGACATCAAGGTCAATGACCTTGTGACCTTGACTGTGACCTATATGCTAAAAATAGCTTTTTCCACTTTTTGCCATAACTTTTGAACCATAAGAGATAAGGACTTCATATTTAGTATGCATACTCCACTAATAAAGTTCTTTCAAACAACACCAAGGTCAATGACCATGTGACCTTGACTGTGACCTTTATACTAAAAATAGCTTTTTCCACTTTTTGCCATAACTTTTGAACCATAGGAGATAGGGACTTCATATTTAGTATGCATACCCCACTAATTAAGTTCTTACAAACAACACCAAGGTCAATGACCTTGTGACCTTGACTGTGATTTATATACTAAAAATAGCTTTTTCGAACTTTGTTGACGCCGGGCGCATAGTGTTTCACAAACACATCTTGTTTTTTCTCTGCTCCTGGGTATTAAGCAGATGAACTACCTATAGTTATTGTGAGCACGGGCCCTGATCTTCCAGAATTTGGAATTTGAAGGTCCCAGGGTCAGGGGTACCATAGAGAGGGGGCTGTACTTATTTACTGAAAATGAATAAATTGTTTGAAATCTGTTCCTTGGCATTAATCAAATATTTTTGAAAAGCAAGGATGTCTTGTCAAAAATTGTGCAATGCGTGGATCTAGGCCTAAGGGTCAGAGGTTTATGAGTGGTAGGGGCACTACTGGTTATTGCTGAATATTACTGATTAGTTGAAATGCATTTTTTTGTTCCCCTACCCTGCCTATGGGTATTAAGTAACCAAACTAAGCAACTGCTAAATGTATAGTTACAACGATCAATGGTGCCTCTTTCAAAATTATGAATACCATAGCATTCATATGCAAATTAAACAATCGTATATTCGTTGTTTTTTTTTAAAGAAACACTTTTTGTTGACTTTATTGGATATTGAAAGGTTATTTTGAATTACTTGTGTATAAGTTTACTAATTTCTTTTTCAAATCCTGACTAAGAATAGAAAAGGTGATCTATGCAGAAAAAGTTTTTTGTTGTTTTTGTTGTTTATATTTACATTTAATAACTGGTGGAATAATGTATTGTTACTTTGTATTGCTGTTAAAAAATATATATATATGTTATAATGACTTTGTTGTCTATGTGTCTTTTGTCAGTACATGTAACTTGATCAATTTGTCTGTTTTGGAATATTGGCCATATCTCAAAATCCCCATGGCCATTTTGTCAAGATAAGATAAAATGAGATAATATTAATTTAAAGTCGAGTACATCAATAAAGAACATTAGCTCTGAAGAGCTATTTTCCGTAATAATGTTACATAAAATACAACAATCATACATAATAAGCAAGAAAATTTTTAAAAAATTACATCAGACTACTTAAATATCACTATAACTCTGTGGTGCTATACAATGACCTAGTATTCACCACATTAAAACTAACAATCCGAAAATAAATTAAACCCTGTTTACTAGTCTCTAAAAATAAACTAGCGACAAGCACAGCAATTACAACAATTTCCGTACCAACTATTTATTTTAGATTTGAACTGGTGAAAAGTAGTAATATTTCTAAAAGATTCTGGTAAAGAATTCCAAAGTTTTGCGGACTCATATCTAAAAGACTTCAACCAATATGTTGTTGATCTTGTTTTTGGTAAAACAACAGTTTTCGTGTATCTAAAAGAATAAGGTGTTTTTTTATATGAATAAATCGTGCAGGTAAGATGGACTTTGCTTGTTTGAAATCTTAAAACATTCTATGGCCATTGTTCTAATACGCCTGAGTTTGAGGCATGGTAATTTTGATTTGTCCAGAAGATAACTATATGAATTTTTGTAGTCATCATGAACAAAACGTAGTGCTCTTTCCTGTATTTTTTCCCACCTGAGGAAACTCAGGTGACCTATTGCTATCTGTTGTCGTCCGTCGTTCGTCGTGCATTAACATTTGAACATTTTAAGTTTCATCTCTGAAACCACTGAACCAATTTCAACCAAATTTGGCACAAAGCATCTATGAGTAAAGGAAAACAATAATTGTGAATTTCATGTACCTTGCGCCCCCCCCCCCCCGGGGCATGGGGGTGGGGCAAAAACCACATTAATGTTGGTATGATTATAATCAGCATTTAGTCCTCTACAAAAATTATGAAATTCATGGCCCCAGGGTCAGGGGTTCTAGTGCTAGAGCAGGGCTAAACAGGTTATATAGTGAAAATGCATTATTTCTTTGAAATTCTTCTTTTCTGCACCTGGGCATTAAGCATTGGAAAGTTGAAAATGAACACCTTTTCCAAAATTGTGAATTTCATGGCCCAAGGGTCAGGGGCTCTAGTGCTAGGGCGGGGCTATTTAGATTATATAGTGAAAATGCATAAATTCTTTGAAATTCTTTTCTGTTTGTGGGCTTTAAATAAACTTACTAAGTGCATAGTTATGTCGAATAAGACTGCCTCTTCTCAAATAGTGAATCTAATGGACCAAGGGTCAGGGATCTAGTGGTAGAGTGGGGCTATATAGATTATATACTGAAAATCCAAAAATTCTTTGAAATTCTTCTTCTCTGTTCACGGGCATTATATACACTAACCAAGTGCATAGCTATGTTGAATAAGGCTGCCTCTTCCAAAATATTGAATTTCATGGCCCAAGGGTCAGAGGTTCTAGTGCTAGGGCGGGGCTATATAGATTTTATAGAAAAAAATAAATTATTTCTTTGAAAGTCTTCTTATTTACTCCTGGGTATTAAATAAACTAACCAAGTTCAAAGTTATGTCGAATAAGGCTACTCTTCCAAAATTGTGAATATCATGGCCCCTGGTTTGGGGGTTCTGGTTTTAGGGTGAAGCTTTATTGATTATATTGTGAAAATGCATAAATTATTCTTTTCTGCACCTGGATATTTAAGCAATGAACTATGTACATAGTTATGAAGAGGAAGAATGCCTCTTAGAGAATTTTGAATTTCAAGGTCCCTGGGTTAGGGCTTCTTGTGTTAGGGCGGGGCTCTAATGTTTATATAGTGAAAATGCTTGAATTCTTTGAAAATCTTTTCGTTTGTTGTTGGGTATAATGCCTATGATCTTAGTATATATATCTATGGCAAAAAACCTGCTTCTTCCAAAAATGGTTAATTTCCTGGTCTCTGGGACAGAGGTACGTTTTTTTTATTTTTTGGGGGGGGATTAATATAGTCTGAAATAATTTAATGGTTGAAATCTGCATTTTGGTATTAATCAACAGCATGATGAAATAAAATTTTAAATAATTCTAAAATTTTGAAAGATGTGGCCTCAGGGTCAGTGGTTCCTGTGGGATGGGGGAGCTCAACTGTGGACCCGCCCTAACACAAGAATCCCTGACCCAGGGGCCTTAAAATGCACTTAAAGTGGAAATGCATTTTCTCTTTGTTACTCTGATCTACCTCTGGATACTAAGAAACCAAAATAAGCATGCTGAGTGTAAAATTACATGTATGATAAGCAATGGTGCCTCTAACAAAATTGTGAATTTCATGGCCTTTAGTTTAAAACTTGAATCAAATTCTCAATTGTTGGAAAGTTGTCGCATGATACTCAGGTGATCTATAAGGCCCATTGACCTCTTGTTCTTGTTTCTCGTTCACCACAAAAATGTCAAACTAATGGACAGTAGTTGAAGTTTGACATGATAAATGTATGATAAATGGTTAGTTTTCCTAATTTGGTCAGGTGTACCCCTATCCTTTTAAGTTCATTTTATTGTTGTGAAGCTTTTTAACAAATGTTGGAAATATGAGAGCTAATATTAAGTTCAAAATCTATAGTAACACCTAGTAATTTTACTTTGTTTTCCAGATGAATCATATTACCATCAAGTTCAAAACAAATGTTTTCCTGTTTAGTTTTCTTTCCGAGAGACATATAGCTTGAAATTTATCGGGATTTGCTTGCATTTGATTATCTCCAAATCACTTAACTAAGGTCGAACAATTTGATTCTCAAGTATTTTTTAGTGATGTAATATCGTCACTTGAGTTTGGAAGAGTGTTGTCATCGGCATAGTTGTAGAGATCACAATCTGACACAGGATGATAAATATCATTGATAAGAATATTGAAAATAACAGGGCCAAGTATTGAACCCTGTGGAACACCTTTGTACAATTCTAAAAAATCGCCACAAACTTCCCCCAGTTTTACACACTGTTTTCAATTGCTTAAATAGCTTGAGATAAGACTAGTAGCTGCATTTTTTTAAAAACCATATGCATTAACTAGATCATGTGGAATACACAGATTATCCTTGGCCAAAGACCTTTCATTCATACCTGAAAAATATGTGTGAACCTTAAACAGGGGGAGAAAATTATGGAAAGGAATACAAAAGTTGCAAAAACCACAGGAAAGATTCAAATTAAAACCATCACAAATTATACTTTTGTAAGATTGATTGATTGTATATTGTTTAACGTCCCTCTCGAGAATTTTTTACTCATATGGAGACGCCACCACTTGCGGTGGAGAGCTGCAAATTTTGTCCTATACACGGCACTCAGAACCATTAAGCAGGGCGGAATCTTTTTGGTGCCAGCACCTACTGCGACACGGAACCTCGGCTTATACGGTCTCATCCGAAGGACCAGTCTCCACGTCCCAGAGAGGGATTCGAACCCGCGACGTTAGCATCATTTCCTTACTTCGCGACTCTAGAGCAGACGCTCTTACCACTGCGCCAGGCGGGCGACTACTTTAGAAAGAGGATATGTTAATAATATTAACAAGATGCAAACAAATCGCTGATACTCCAATATGGCAAATTATGTCAAAGGTTAACATTTCTCAAGCCAAACTAGCCTGTCAACGTCTGAGATAAAAAATGATGATATCCAAAGAAATGAGCTCGTGGGAAGAGGTATCATTTAGTGAGCTCAATGTGCAGCACACATTACCTCTAGTCTCATCTATTACACTTTGGGGTACCTATCTCTTATCCGCAATTTTTCTCATACCACTGAATGAAAGGTAGGGTTTCGATAAGGCAGATTTTCAGCCCATGATGAATTTCAAATAAATTCGTTTAGTTATGTCAAGTTATGTTTCCCCCTTCATATTTTATAATTTATTTGCAAAACCAACCTATATTAGTCACGTGACAAAGGGGTATCTAAAGGGTCCCTCTTAAAGCATCTAAGAGGGTTAATAAGATTTATTTGTTGTAGAGGACTATTCATTGTGAAAAACCAAAGACAGATTAACAATATATCATCAGAGAACACAGAACAGGGCTGAAGTAACACAAAAAACTAACTGATTTAATATTTTTTTGCTAAGGTGAGCAATGTCGCCCATGAGCCTTTTGTTTTTCTGTACTATTTTCGTGATGAATGCATCAGTATTTGACTATTTGCTCATGTACAGTAAAGAACGCATATAACGAAAAAATCAAAAACACCTATCTTGAAGCAGTCCCTTATACTTAAACTTTTACTATCTATGCTTATTTTTAATTTGACAAACACTGTATCAGGTACAAGTATTTTAGATAATTACAGGTATGCTAAAAAATATTAACTTTTGAAATAATCAGGCTTTCAGATATTGATTCCCATGGGAAGGGGGTCACAAAAATCGTACTTTGAGACAATCCCTAGAGAATTATACGCATTTATTTCACATATATCCTACTTTATCACCATCCCTAGAGTTTTAAACAACTTTAAATTATTATTTTTATTTAGTGTAGAAGTAAATTGAAGAATAAGGAAATAAAACGACTCAATCTATTTTGCCAAGGTATTTTCAATGAAAATTTTTCCCCAAAATATGCCATTCACCAGAGTTTGACACACCCCCTTAAAAAATCTAGGTCGATGACCTATTTATTTTTTGGCATTATTTGCTACTAAATTATCTTGTTAACACTGTATCTTAATATGAATAAAAATTCTATTGCAGATTTTTTTATCATCACTTTTATACCACAAACTCGCATTTTCCCATTACTTCCTATAGTAATCATCGATGTTCATTGCCTACTTTTGAAACGCTCCCTATTAAAAATCTATATCGATGACCGAATATTTTTTTCATCGATTTTAACTCACAAAAAGTCACTTTAACTCATATTGAAATTTGAGAAAATTTTCTATTGTAGAAATGAATTAGGTCCGTCGTCGTTAATGTATTATGTACATGCATAAGTATTGAAGATAAATAGTAACGAAATGTTCTTCATTTACTTTCATCACTGTTCAGGCTTCTTTTTGGAAATATGTAACTTACATATGATGTCATGTGACGTCAAAGTCTAGACGCACTCATTTTCATGTGCATTTTGCCGAGCCCAGTCTAAAATGTATTACAAATAAATATATTTTCTCGCCATAACAGCCGTACCGTCAACATATCATTCTTATTTGATGACAAAGGATTTAACAGACTTATAATCGCATTTATCAGCATATTTTGATAAATTGCATTTAATACCAGTGCAAAGGCGATAACTCGTGCGTTCTAATTGTAGTAGTTAAACATTATCGAGACTATGGGTTTTAAATAGATGACGTAATATTATCAAGCACCTTATGACGCTGATTGTCATAATCTACCGAAAAAGCTAGAAGGGTAGACATGTTGCAAAATTTCATGTCATAACAATTATCACAAATATCCGCTGCCATCGGGTCGTAATGTCCAAGGAAGATGGGGAAAGAACAATTTAGACTGTGACATCAAATCGTATAAGGATACCAAGTGAAAGGATGGCCGAGATAGCAGCCAAGAGGGAGGTTTGAGGATGACACACACGCCGCTCCGGATTCTAGATGGGTCGGGTCTGGAGATTGAGCAACCGAAATTGGAAGTTATGCAGGCTGTTCTGCAGGATCGGGATCACTGATTTACCCAGTCATCCATAGCTAAAAGGAGCATCAGTGGCAAATTTCATGGGGTGAGGTTAAATATATATCATGGATATGTATACATGCATTAATTTTATTATTTTGACGCTACAATTAAAAAAGGAGTAATTATTACTCGAGTATACGGAATGTCGGTGTTTACGTGGCTTGGGTCTCTGGATTTGGGTCGGGGTGCGTGTTGGTGGCTTGTTGTGCGGCCATGATGATAATGTGTGTACGTAATGATAATCGAGAGTACCTCGCAGTTATCTTCCTTACTACTGCTCTTTTGTGGGGAAGTCGAGAAAGTTCTATA
The DNA here is from genome assembly GCF_032062105.1 of Saccostrea cuccullata. Taxonomy (NCBI): domain Eukaryota; kingdom Metazoa; phylum Mollusca; class Bivalvia; order Ostreida; family Ostreidae; genus Saccostrea; species Saccostrea cuccullata. Next base: position 103,547 of record NW_026930029.1, read on the forward strand.
TACATTTCTGGGGCATGGCATTGTTTCAGTAGTGACAATCGAATGATTCGAACAACCAATATTCAATGTGACAATCTTCAGTCGAAAGTATAAGGTACTCCCAAGAAGTGAACCTCGGATTCTAGATTGTCAAATAAATAAATAAATAAAAAAAAAAAATAGAGTACAGTGTATTTCACTAGCTATGTAAAGTGACTATTTTCAGTGGAAATTGAATGAGAAGAGTCTGCTTCCTTAAATATCGTAAAATGAAACATTCGAGCATAAGCTCATCTTAAAATATATTTGGCTGGTTCAGAGAATGTTAAGCAAGATGTGTAACAAGTTTCCTTTCTTATATTTCCATATAAATTCGCAATTATCCTTTTCATATACCAACGCTATAGATTATTCATGCTAGTGTGCGTTAATTTTTGGTTGGTGGAAATACTCCGGATCACGCCGGATATGAACTAGGAGCAGTAGTCCAATAAATAAATTGTCATTGGGGGAGGATTGAGTTTGAGTTATATGGGTAATGTAACTATCATCATGGCTACAATACGAATAATTATCTCTACGATCATTTCATGGGAAATTAGATAATGTTGCATTTACAGCTTATGCCAAAAGGGCATTGATACCCGGGTACCCCCCCCCCCTCTCCAGCATGGTTCTCTCTCTGACTGGTAGAAGTTATGACCACAATCACCTGAAATTGTCATGAGTAAGCCTTGTGCCAAAGGGGGTAATTTCTCTTATAAATTATTGACTTTTACAATTTAGATGCAAGTCCCCGACCTGGATACATGTACAGTGAAATGAAGTAAAGTAGATGAAGCAGTATTTATTAATCACCTATTGGGCCTGGGTATAACTAGAATGCATTCTGTTTGTCGTATATTATCCTCCCCCCTTCAATATCTCTTTAACAAACCCTTGCCAGGTCGGACAAAGTTTGAAAAAAATATTCAAAATGTAATTGATTACATGCATGAAGATCATTTTTTATTTTACAGGAAAATTGGGAGACACTATTTGTAAGCATGTGCTAGATATTTTTCATTAGGTTTGTGTTGAACGTGGTTTACAGGTATCCAAAGACAAGACAGCCATCAGGTTTGACTCTATGGGATAGTATGGAGACTAGCTATGCCTATGTGTTTATCTCAGATACATTAACTGAACTATATAATAATCCCAAAGATAGGTGTAGCGATGCCTAACACCAATTAAGTAACACAAATAAAATAAAAAAAAAAAGTTATATTCAATATGGATAATTTTCTTAGGGAAAGCACATGCTTTTTACACAAGGTATGTGTTATATAAGGATTGAAGAAAATATAAGAACTAAATACCATAACGTATATAAATAACATGTCATGCATTTCCCCCAAATGCCAGGATACCTGTAAATGTATTTTGTTTTTCCTCCATGAATTTTCAATGTTAAATTGCACATATAGCTTGGGGTTTTTCATTTGCATTTTCTGAAAACATATCTTGAAATAGGATAATTTTTCTTTCTATGACATGATTTCAGGTAACTCTAACGATACATGTAAGTTCGAAGAAATATCATTGGTACAATGTAAATACACATTATTTTTATAAGGAGCTAGCTTTTTTTTTAGAATGTTCAATTAATTGCCGATTTTATAACCGAAGGATCTGACTGCCTTATTCATTTTAATAGTCTAAGGAGGTTAGGGGGTCATATAATATCTTATTATACCTCTATTGATAATACTCGAATTTGATTGGCTGGTAAGAAAACTTTAAAACACAACAATGACTCCAAATGGTACTGTTCAGAGCAATACTGACCTAGGATTCATTGCACGTGGGATATAATGACCCGGTCATTATTTTTAATGACCGCTAAAAATGACCGCTTAATCAAAAATTCGTTTTTGAATAAAGTTAATGCATAAAATAATAATTATTCGGGAAAAAAAAACATGTTTTTAAAATTGTGCATGGTCTGTTTTGCATTACCATACAGAATACGGTAAAATTTTATCGTTACAATATTATGAATATATCAGGTCCAGTCCAAAGACTATTTCTACCTACGTAGCTATTAATAGCTACCTAGGTATTTAAAGCTACCAAAAGTAGCTATTTTTACCTACTTTATATAATTTCTGCATTTTGCGACCAAAAAACCAAACGGCGCAACAGGGTAAATACTATATTTTTTGATATGGTAACACTAATGATGAATATGACAAAAATTTTGCCAAAAAATGATCACTTCCTGAATCGGCAATTTTACATTAGTTTCTATGCAAAATTGATAATATACGAAGTTTTCATTTTTTGGCCAAATTTTTGTCATATTCATCATCAGTGTGACTGTGTCAAGAAATTGTGTGCTCACCATGTTGCGCCGTTTCTGCATTTGGCTACAAAATGCAAGTAAAGCAGAAAGTAGGTAAAAATAGCTACTTTGGGTAGCTTTAAATACCTACGTAGCTATTAATACCTACGTAGGTAGAAATAGTCTTTGGACAGGACCTGTATATCACGACCTTTCAATATATCGTCTCGTATCCTATTTTCGACCGTATTGTATTTTCGACCTATTTTTCCCAGTCTGCTTCCCGTGCAGATACCCCATGGTAGAACATTATTTTCGGTTGCTGCACTTGGAAAAATACCTTTGAAGCACAAATGTAGTGAAAATACCCCAAATAATTAATTCAGCGGAATTTCCTCTATGGTTTTAGTCCGTTGTCAGAAATTCTAGTCTTTTTACTAATGCACATTTTATCTTTTGATTAATCAAAGCCGTAATTGGTTAATTACAAAGATTTTTTGATGACATTTTTCCGAAAGAAAATTAAGATCTCTGTCAAAGAGACGCATGAATATTGAAATGAATGGGTGGATCAAGCTAATTTTTTCTTCCTTAAATATGGGCAATTTCTTACAGATTTTTACTGAAAAATGCAACGTAATTTCATTGATTTTTTGTGGAAATGCTCAGATACTGACAGGTGGGTTCAACCAACGAATAAATGTATTTGCAAACAAAATATGCAACTTGTTCAGTGTTTTTTTGAAAGACAGACAATCGTATTTTTATTGTTTGGAATATCCAATGGATATTTATAGCCAATACTGATTGGGCGTTGATACTATATTTAGGTCGAAAACACAAGACGCTAATATTTTTGTAAGGAAAACTGCACCCTCTCCATATAATGTCATATATGGTCGTTTCTCATCAATTCGTGGTACCCATTGATTCGTGGTATTTTCTTTTTCCGTCATTGCACAAGCGTAATGCACTATTCCAGAAATTTATTTTGAGAAATCGAAAGTAGAGTTCCTGATGTAAGCGAATGGGCATAATTCAATTAAAATGACGGAGAATTCGGCACGTATTGCAAAAAATATACAAATAACACTTACATCTATTTTATACGCTTTTGGATGACATACCTGTTTTCCTAAAAATAGCTAAACGAGTACAAAATAGTAGGTAAATGGATTTCAAATGAATTTCCAGATGTCGTCTGCATGATCGACTGTTTATATCAAGTGATGTTGCTGGGCTTTGAATAAAGTATGGAAAGTTTCTAGCGTTAAAAATCAGTGTTTTTTTTTATTCATCATAACCAGCAGTCGAATTACAAGTGCTGTAAAAACTATAACATATTCGTCCATCAAATTAGATTATTTTTCTCTCTTTTTGCATCAGGAATTAAAATACAAATGAATTCCATAATAAATCAATTTTAAACTTTATAAATATTTTAATTTGAATATTTAAATGCTAATTATAAATTTAAAAAAATCTTTCAAAACATGTTTTGTGACTTGCGTTATGTATTTTTTCTGCAATTATCTTTAGAAAATTATATAAAGGTATTTGCAATCAACTAAATAATTTATGGAATAAAAAACCGATTTCCGTCAATATTTTTATCTTTTTATTAAGTAATTGTGCCCGAAATAACACACCATACCAATAACTCAGCTTTTGATGACGTACCACGAATCAATGAGACGCTTGATTTTTTACAGTGGTGTAAACACCAAACATTTTAAGGTGAATTTTGACACAGATAAGTGATGAAATTACAACAATATTTTTACTAAACGAGAGATTAGATCCTACTTTTATTAAATCACAATAAAATTAAGCTGAAGATTTTGTTAATCGATTTTAATTGATTATGAATCGATAAGTACCACGAATCCATGAGATACCAGGCTAAATAAAATAAACACAAAACTGCAATTTGGGTTATATCATTTTATTTATATACACATATGCTAACATTTTAAGACCATATTTTCTCAGATTCTGTAAAGTTTGCAATAAAATAATAAATAACATCTAAATAGGTCGAAAATACAATACGCCAGGATATCGTTACAATTCAGTTCAATATAATGTAGAGGCGGCTCTTTAAAGAGTTGAATTCTGTGTTAGATTTTGACTGTGTGGATGAAAAGTAATCGTTAGTTATAACAATGTATGTAGCTATCAACTAAATATTGTTTTAATCAGTAAATCATGATGCAAAAACTTACACGACTTGCAGACGTCAATGTAAACAACTTCGCTATCCGGTCTGTAGCGAATCCCGATCCCGATCAAAGAAAGAATTGTTAACGGTTAGAACTTCATACTTTTCAATATATACTCAACAAAAAAAGAAACGCATATTCAGATTAAACATGATAATCTGTGTTTTCAGTTTAATCCTTATTTTTTTTTAAAGTGATTTTAGAGGGTTTTAATAGAAATTAAACATATCCTGTGTTGTGAGTAGAAAAGTGCAGTTTTTGTCATTGTCGACCCCTCCAAATTCAAGGGGCATAACGCCTTAACCAATCCATATATCCTTGTGACGTCTAAGCGCTGGTGATTTTCCAATGTACGGATATCGTGCACGAATACCACCTCCTTTCAGTCTCTTGGGAACAATTTATGCACATTTACGCTGATTTTTAGCCGGGCTTATTGCTCAAAGAGCAATTGCCGGCTTATGGGATCCTGTTCAAGGCAGGATGTTGACCCCATAGTCGCCATTTTAAAGTTACGTGCAAAAATATAGTTCTTACTCTCAACTGTTTTTGAGATAATACAAACACTAAATAAAGCAACAAAAATAAAATGAAGTTTTATCTATATAAAATAAACATTAGTAGTAATGACTTTGAAAACTTCATAAGTCAAAGAACATAGTTCTATAGCATAAGGATTTTTGATAATCAGTGTTACCGTAGTTCTCTACATATACGAGGTAAAGCAGGAGAGGGAACCAGACTGGCCTGTTTGTTTACATTCAGCTGCGGTACCAGATTAATTCTGATTCTGACAAAATCGGACCGTGGTATTAGGATTGAAAAACTCACTTTCAGTGTCTTATCATTTATATTGATAGTTTTAAAATAATTTTTTCATCAGAATATAAACGTGATTCATGTAAGAAATCCATTTTACTCTGTAAATAAGCCCGGCTCTCTGTACTTCTGAGTACTTTGATTATATTCAGCGATTGTAGCAACAGTTTTTACAGGAAGTTATGAATCGCTTGAGGTGCTGAAAGGGGGGGGGTCTGACGGTCCTGCCTGGGTGTGGTTACCTGTAGACGGCCAATTCCTGGTCTTCCGATATTAGTTTAACAGTTGCAAAGCCCATTGATGTATTCCAAATGCAATTGCAACTTTCTGTTGCGTAGTTCCATTTAGTATCACCGTTAGCCTGGTTGTGTTCATCTTTGTTTCGGCGTGGCATTATAGCATCAACACTTCAATCAAATCTTAAATATGGGTTTAATAGGAGTGTTAATTGTTTCTCTAAATCCAAAATATCAACGAAAATAGACATCCAATTAGAAGAAATTTTGAAAAACATTACTTTAATAAACACGTTCAATCAAGGGAGATAATTTTACACTTGGGTTTTAAAACCCCATGCTGTGCTTTAAAAGGGTCACAGGTATCCAATGATATACAAGATAGTTGTTCCATGCATAATTTGAAAATTTCTTTTACGAGTAAAACAATCTGCGTTTCTTTTTTTGTTGAGTATATATCGGTATAATAAAACAATTAATTACCCCTTGTGAGTTCAACATTGTGAAATAAGGACATTCGACCTGGCCCACTCGTCTCGGGTCCTTATTTCACCATGTTGAACTCACAAGGGGTAATTAATTGTATAATAAGCTGTCTACTATCATTTGGCAAGGAAAATCTCATAAATTTTAGTTTTAATTTGATCATTTTAGTGTATCTTTAGATGGAGCTCTTCTTCCAGAGGAGATCAAAATAGTAAAAAATGGCCACAACCACCCCCGTTTTACTCTTTTTCCAAAGAATAGGTCATTGGCTTTCAATACATTACAGTTATTTACAGATATATATAATATATATATGTAGATATATACAGGTGATATATCTAGGGTTTTAGAGGATCGCAATATTATGTTCGAATAGATAAGAATGACACGATTGGTATTTGATAAAAACAACATTTATACAAAATATTATACATGTAGATATCTATCTATCCATCTCTCGATACTCGCCCTCAAATTCTGTGTACTCTGAGTAATGTGCGCATCTGATTAAGAGATATAAAAAATACAGAAAAGTAGATTTCAATGCTTTGGAAAGGGAACGTATTAAATTATTAGTGAAGATAAAAAGTTTAGAAACAGTATTCACAGTTAAAATAAATAAAAACACTATAATATGAATAAGGTCTCGGGTGATACAGTTTGCTCACTTCCAGTGAAACGTTCTACATCTGGAGTCGAGAGGTACCTTTCATACTGACGAGCAAAACTTGTACTTAATATCAATTATCTCACTATTTTAGTTAAGCTAAATTATTTACGAGCTCATTAGTAGTTATATCAAATTACATTGCAGATTCTATTTGACAGTGGCTTCATTTTGGGTTTTGGGGTCCTCGTGCATCTCAGGTCAATAACAGAAACATCGATAATTGGTCCACACCTTTCAAGCAATGTCACATTGGCATCATTAAGCTAATTGGAGGAAAAAATCATTAAAAATTATAGTCTGAACTTGGTACAGCCATGGCCAATTTTGGGTTTTATTTCCATGGTAATCCCCTAACTAATAATGCATTATTCGGGTGATGACATACCGCATTGCCTGACACCCGTGGCTAGTAAATGTAAGGGAGGTGCAAGTGAATTGTATAAACCATTTGCCCGGGGAATAAAATCAAAATGTAAGACAGTATTTGTCTTCCCCCTTTTATATAAATACAGTATTATCGTATGGTAGGGCAAGCCAAATTCAGGAAGAGCAAATGAATTTTGTCCATTACTTCCCTTTGACAAAATCTGCTTTTCAATTCTGGAACATGAACAAATTCTGTGTTAGATCACACTATTTTCAGCTGCAGCATTATAGGTCATTCCTGAA